>NC_090267.1:9790833-10093863 GCF_040414725.1 Anabrus simplex
TGGTATTATCATATCCAGGCTTTACACCGAAAAGCGGAGGTTTATCTTCAAATTCTTCACACCGTCACTAGGCGTAACTGGGGAGCTGACCCATCCTCTGCATTACTACTGTATCGAGCTACCACTCGTGCTTATTTTGATTATAGTGCGTATATAATTGATCTAGCACCAAAAAATAGTCTATCAAAATTGGATATAATACAACATACTGCATTGAGATGTAGTATTGGTGCCCTTAAAACCACTCCTCCCAATGCGCTTTTAGTTGAGACAAGTGAGTCTCCTCTCAATATTCGTCGTTTAATGTTAGCCAAAAAATATATTATGAAACACTTTGCCCGAACGGATTCACTTATTATACCCAAAATGCAACTTTTGTACGAATATTATCAAAAACGTCCCCCTAAAAATGGCAGATTTCTAGAGATATATATGGCGTACTCTGAATTGAGGCATATTCAAGACTCAGTCTCCAGAACACCTCATTTAGTCATGCACTCATACTCCTACGAAGCCCTTAATTTTAAGCCTCAGATTAGTATTCACTCTTCTTCCCTATCATCCCACCCTTCACAGAGTACAGAAGTAATTATGTCAACAGTAAAGAAACTTAAAGTATCACCGAATCCACACGACGTAAATATTGTCACAGATGGAGCAAAATCCCAGCATGGCGTAGGGGCAGCATTCTTTGACTTCAATACGCGCGAAAGTTTTCAATATCATTTACCTAATACTATAACTATTTTCACGGCTGAACTTTATGCAATTCACCAAGCTCCATCATACGTACAACGTTACGAATTTTCGAAAGTCAATATTTTTACAGACTCTCAAAGTGTTCTTCACACTTTGCATACACCCCCGCAGTCTTATAATGTTCACTTATATGAAGTCCAGCAAATGCTGTATCAACTCGAGCAGTCAGGAGCATGTATTACCTTAATCTGGATAAAAGGGCACACGGACAACCCAGGTAACGATCAAGCTGACCTAGCTGCTAAAGAAGCAATTCATTCTAATAATGACCCCCTTCAAACCAAAGTTCCGATTACAGATTATTTTCCCCGTTTCAAATATGCAGCTCGTCAATCTTGGCAAACCATGTGGCACCACTCGTCAAGTATCAAAGGAAAATACTTCTATCAAGTGCAGCCCTATATTCCTACGAAACCATGGTATTTAAATGGATCTTACACTCGGCGTCATATAATTAATATCATACGCTTGCGTTTTAACCACGCATTAACTCCCGAGTTTATATATAGATTTCACATCTCTAACCTCCCAAACTGTTTATGTGGTCAGCCAAACGGAGATAGCAATCATATTTTTTCAATGTACGCAATAGTCAACGTCTTTTAATTAAGCAATTAATAAAATTTAACATGCCCCTGCCAGCAAACATTCAATCCTTTACTTGTATGGGAATTGCACTTCTACATTCTTTTGGTGTTAAATACAATGGCGAGATAACTTGACGTTACCAACAATATTACATATCTACGTGTGATTAAAAGTCCCCGAGTGAGTGATGCGTGTGTATATTAAGTCTCATTTATCATTCAAGAGATGATAAAAAGTGTGTATAGTGACTGGGTGACAGTACGACTCAAACCCAAACAAACCTATCAAGTTGCAGAAGAAGAAGAAGACGGTATTTGGTCAGCGATCACCGTGGACGTGTACTATACAGTACCTGATTATTAGAACTTGGAGTAACCTAGAACACATTCGCTGTTCGGCTGTTTTGCAGTGCACACGTCACTCTCCGGTCACTGGTGCAGCGGCTTTTTCACGTCTGTAGATAAGTAGAGTGTCTTGTGTTTGTATCCTAGTAATTCTTCTCGTGTAGTTGTTTAGGTGCTAGTATAGTGTAATCACCTTTCGGAGTACTATGTCTGTAGATAGTGGCGGTGGCCCTTTAGGAAGACCTCCTGATATTGGCAATGATACCATGAGTGAGGACTTACACATGGACGCTAGTAATACTGATACCCAACGAGACAGTTCTCAAGATACAATACGTGACATGGATCAGCGCCAGCACGTTCCTGTATCTACATATTCTAACACTCATCTTGGCCCCTACGTAGTATATGTAGAATCGACCGAATCTCAAAATAAAATAGGACATATTCACCCTATGACTCTGGGTCGGATCTTCTATGAGAGGCAAATTGATGAAGTCAAGGCCATCCAAAAGAAGGGAAGAAATAGGGTACAAATTACTTTCATGTCTAGTAAGGCTGCAAACGCCTTTCTCTCTCATCCCATTCTTAAGGAACAGAAATTGAAAGCTTTTATTCCGTCCTCGAATATTCATCGAGTGGGGGTCGTACGGGGAGTAGACACTACTATTTCCGAATCCGACATTCTCACCTATTTAGAATCGCCATATCCTGTAGTGAAAGTACAACGTCTAAGTAGACGATCATCCAAAGAGGGAAAAACTGAATACATCCCTACAGGTACTGTGAAGGTTGTATTTGAAAGTCAACAAATTCCGAAAAGTGTGTCCATTTTTAAGGTCATTTTAGAGGTTCAGGCCTTTATATTCTCTTCCTTATTATGCAAACGATGTCAGCGGTATGGTCATACCGCTACTAATTGTCGTTCAAGGGAGCCGAGGTGTGGAAAATGTTCCCTTAATCACTCTACCGAAGATTGCACTCACCAGTTAGTTAAATGCGCTAATTGTGCAGAAAATCATCCTGCGGGGGCTGAAAGTTGTGAAATCCACAAACAACAGAAAGAAATCAAACGTATTATGAGTGTTGAAAACAAATCATATTTAGAAGTAAAAAGCTATTTTGCCCCATTAGAGTCCATATCCAACCCCCTTATGATGCTACAACATTTCCTTCCTTTACCCAATAGACCTTCCCAATCGGAAGAAACTCTCCTTCGAAAGCGTAAATTTACTATGGTGGTTAGTAACCCTCCCCGCCCACCCGTTAAATCAGGTTATGACAGGGCATCATATCTGAATTTGATAAGTAATCCGAAGACGGTTCCAGAACATTCTGGCACTCCAGTAGTGAGTTTGATACCTGCTACTCCTAACGAGCCTGCATCTACATCATGGAAGTCAAGTCACCAAGGGCAACCTTCGGATCCCCACGCACAAATATCAGCATCTCCCTCTTTCATAGCTTTACATTGTAATTCAAATGTTAATTCTAATGAAAAATGTCGAAACGTCTCTAAAAATTTGAAGATTTAACGAAACACATGGGACAAAACGTCCAATGGAAGCATCTGTTAAAGTCATTACATGATGAGGTTCTTATTTTATTGGGACATTCCACTATTTCCAAGTAAAACATGCGGTTATTGCAATGGAATTGTATGAGCATACTAAATAAGAAACATGAATTAGTGAGTTTGTTAAATCCTCTTGATCCTGCGGTAATTTTATTGAGCGAAACTGGGTTGAAATCTCTTTTTCATTTTTGTATGAAAGGTTTCATGTTCCTGCAGCATGATGCACCCATCTCTGGAGGTACATGCATTTTACTCAAACAAGACATCTACTTTCAGGAAGCCCCATTAAACTATATTATACCGGGAACTCAAGCCCTTGCAGTAAAAATTCAAGATTGGTACGTGGTTTCAATATACTGCCCGCCGTGGATAAAAGGTAATTATGCCCTATGGGACGTCTTTTTATCGCAATTTTCACAAAAAACACTGTCATAGCTGGTGTTTTAATGCCCACAATCCTCTTTGGGGGAGCATATCTATCTTCCCCAAAGGGAGGAATATTGAAAAAATCACCGTAAAACAGGAACTGGTTATCCTCAACGACGGTTCTCGTACTCGTCTAACAGCTCCTAACATTAATAAAAGTGCAGTAGATCTCACTATTTGCACAGTTGATTTGGCACATAAAACAAATTGGAGTGTAATTTATGATACCTATCAAAGCGACCATTTCCCCATTCCCAGGTTCACAGGAATGTCTCACACTTTACTGCATCCCGTAATCTCCGCTCGTTTGATTCTACATTATTCACGACCATTCTCGCAGATAAAATACGCTCTACAATTCCAAATCCACATATTCTTGACTATGATCTACTATTATGCTTTATTCATTCTTATTTAGATACCAATCACCCCATTGAACACAAGCAGCATTTTAAAATGCAGAGCAATTCTATTCGTTGGTGGGATTCCCAATGTGCTGCTTTAGTTCGTCGAAGACAAGCTGCCTTAAAAGCTTGTAGAACATACGGCACCTATGGTCACTATATCCAATATAAAAAATTGTCGCTTCTATACAGACTATTTTTAATGAAAAACGACGAACAGCGTGGAAGGTATTTGTCACATCTATCAATCGACAAACTCCTATCAGAGATATATGGGCAGCCATCAAACATTTAAGTAATGCTCACACAAATTTTGTTTCTCAATCGGACCCTAACGGAATTGCCCAATTTTACCACCAACTAACACCAGATTACGTGGAACCTTCTTATGAATATAGTTTTATACCTGCCTCCGCAAAATTTTCTAGTCTATTACAGAATATCTCCCTCCATGAACTAGATATGGCACTCGAACATCGAAAAGATACTAGTCCCGGCAGAGATTCTATAACTTATAAAAATGTTGAAATATCTACCGTCCCACGCTAAGCAAACGCTGCTAAATACATTCAACGCCATACTCGATAGCCATGCAATTCCTGTCGATTGGAACGATTTTCAAATTATACCACTATTAAAAAAAGGGTAAACATCCTCAAGACGCAAACGGGTATAGAAGGATCGCTTTGGGTTCCTGCCTTCGTAAAACTTTCCAACGAATCCTCTTGCACCGTCTTCTATGGTGTTATAATATTATAATATACTTCCAGTGTATCAGTTTGGGTTTTTGAAAGACCGCAGTACGGCAGACGCTCTTAATATATTTTTTACAGACTTATTACTAGCTCGAAGTCGAGGTGACGTTTTGACGGCTATATTTCTCGATATAAAAGGAGCATATGATAATGTGGACATCGGAGTACCTATTGCCAAATTACATAAGTGGCAATTTCCTCTTCCGTTTATTAATATCATACGGCAATTATTCACTAATCGTCATATTTTTATAAAGAACAATGGCCAGAGTCTCGATTCTAGCTACACTTCCAAAGGTCTCCCACAAGGTGATATTTTGAGCCCTATCTTATATCTGTTATATACCTTTGACTTAGAGCGGGTGATTTCTCAACAGGCTAGAATCCTACAATGTGCTGACGATATAGTTATTTATTCCATTAAATAATCGGCAATTGAATCCCGTACTACCGTTGAACGTACACTAACGATCCTCCATAGATGGCTTCTACATCATAATTTAGAAACAGAATATCAAAAATCCTCTGCAATGATTTTTACGAGGAAACGAAATTATGATCATACGCCAATTACCTTTGGCTCTCGTGAGATTAGTATCAAAACTTCGATCAAATATTCAGGAATTAAAATTGATAACAAATTACTCTGGAAAGAACATATCGAATATATTCTTTCCGAATTAGAAACTAAATATCATATCATTAAATCTCTCACTAAGCGCACCTGCGGATCGGATCCATATGTCCTTCTTACGGTATATAAAAATATCATCCGGTCAGTATTCGAATATGGCTGTCACTTTCTTGATATAGCATCTTTTAGCCACCTACGCAAACTTGATACCTTTCAGTTTAAAAAACTCCGCTTAATCATGAGGGCTGTGTCTTCCTTCCCAACGAACGCACTTTTAGCTGAAGCATCGGAACCGCCATTAAAGTTTCGATGACGACTACTCGCCAGCAAATATCTTCTAAACAAATTAAATAAATATCGCCACCCAATCCTCCCGAAACTACAGCTGTTGCACGAATATTATCAAAACCGGAATGTTAATGAAGTACATCAACCGGCTCTATTATGGGCATTTAACCTATTCGGTCACTTTCGTACTAGCATGGTACAAACATTAAACCAGCCGAAATACTTTATACCTTTTCGAGCTAGTACATTTAAACCCGACGTTCTTCACACTATCTTCGAAAATAGTCCTCCAATACTACGAACAAATAGTCATGTCACGAACAGTCTATTTCATTTTGCGTTGTGTACCCACGAGTAATATATCACTTTCTACACTGATGGTTCGAAGAATTTATCTCCAACTGGTGTAGGTGCTGCATTTTACCCCCCCCAACTGGCTGTGAACAAAAAATACTCTCTCCCACAGCTAGCTTCTTCTTCCACGGCCGAAATATTTGCAATACGCCAGGCTTTATTGTACATAAAATATTCCGGAATATTAAAAGCTCTAATTTGTTCTGACTCCTTAAGCACTTTGATGGCTTTAGACAATCCCGAACATACAAATAATTGGTACATTCAAAATTTACGCAAATTAAGTAATGACTTGTCCCTCCGTAATATTAATGTATTATTCACGTGGATTCCGGGCCATTCTGGAATACAAGGTAACATCACAGCAGATAACCTAGCTAAAGAGGCAGCTCTGGGTACCGGATTAGACTACTACATCGCAGTTCCTCACACAGACTTATGGGAACACTGTCGTCACTTCATCCACGATCAATGGAGTGCAGAATGGCGCCTAACTTCCCAGCTTAAAGGGAAGCACTTATTCACGCTTATGCCTGACATTGCTAATAAACCGTGGTTCGCTTTTGGTAACTACACTCGGCGTCATATTACTACAATCATACGGCTCCGTCTAAATCATGTCTGTACGCCTGTACATCTCTATCGCCTTAATCTTATCGAAAGTAACTTATGTCCATGCGGACGAGCAGTCGGTACTGTAAATCACATTTTTTCCAAGGTAACGAGTCGATGGGAGCCCCAGGGCGAATATAGTGCCCTTTTACTCATTGGTCTCCATGGAATCCCTGATGAGCCAGGAAAATCGCTTTTTGCCTGCACGGGTGGGGGAAAAATCACTCTGTCCTGTCCGAAGGAGGGCAGGTCAGAACTGAAACCCCGTCATCGCTACGTGAAGTCGCGTATTAACATGGGAGAAGGGCCCTCTCAAGAAACAGAATTTGGAACGTGAGAATGAATAGGCTGTGTCGAAACTTAGAATTTGTTGTACAGGAGCCAGGGTCCGCGGTACTTGAAACGAGTATTAGGTTTCCTGGTCCTGATTACCCTTTTTAGCAGGGCGATACCTCGTCGCTCGACTGGGAAACCACCCTCTTGATCTCTTCAAGCAGGATAGGAACGTGAAGCTGACGATGAATGCGAAGATTGGACTTGTACCATGGAGAGCGGGACATACGGCGGAGCACCTTGCTTTGAAGCACCTGGAGACAACCACGAGGCGTCCTTGGAATATAGCACCAGGCCTCACATCCATAGAGGATAATGGGCCGGATACACGCCAAGTAAAGAGACCGCTTGATCCTAACACTTAGGTGTTTGTTGAAGAGAAGGGGGCTCAAGGCCACTACCCGGGCATACGCCCTCTGGAGGGCCTGGTCTATATTCCATCTCCAGGCGAGGCCCCTATCGATGATCAAGCCAAGGTACCTCACCTTGCTCAGCCATGGCAACTCACGACGACGGATGTGGAGATGACGAAATTTCGGCCGTCTGTACGAAAACAGAATGGCTTGGGTCTTTTCCGGATTTAATTTTACCCTGTTCTTGGTACAACAGTATAAAAATTTGTCGATCCAAGCTTGAAGTTTGGCGGTGGCATCGCAATATCGTCGCTGAGCGGTATAAACTGCGATGTCATCCGCAAACTGTTGAACTTCCACACCAGGAACCTTCGGGAGATCGTTCACGTATAGGGCCTAGATGATAGGTGATAGGGCTCCACCCTGTGGCACGCCCGCAAGGAGTTGCCGAAGGGTGGATTTGGCACCTTCACAAGTGGCAAAAAACTGCCGATTCCTAAGGTAAGATTGAATAATTTTGACCAAAAACGTGGGAACCTGAAATTGTTCCGCGATTTTGACGATGAGGTTGTCGTGCCAGACGGTATCAAAAGCTTTTTGGACACCGAACAAGACCGCTGGCACGCTACGCCGTATATTGAACGATCCCGTAATATACTGGACTAAGCGTAAAACCGCTAGGGGAGCTGATCGTTTGGACCGGAAACCAAACTGCTCCGTCGCAGTATATTACTGGTAGAAAGGTAACCCTTGAGATGATGGAGAATAAGTGTCTCAAAAATTTTGGAAAGGTGAGAAAGAAGGCTGATAGGTTGATAGTTCTGCGGGAACAGCCTGTCCTTCCCCGGCTTAGGAATGACCACCATCTTGGCAGTCTTCCAGGTCGAAGGGAAATAGCCCAAAGAAAGACAGGCTGTGAAGATGGTAGCAAGAAAGACTACCGCGCGGTAGGGGAGAGATTTGAGTTCCTTGACAGTCACACTATGTAAATCACATCTTTCTTCAGTGTCAGACATATGACATCAACGTCGCGAATTCATAGCTAAGCTTCTTAACGCGGGTCATCAACTGCCGTTAAATGTTTCGTGTTTAGTGTTCCAAACGACTTTTCGCGTTGTAGACTTAATACTCAATTTTTTAGTTACCTGTAACATCCAGTTGTAACCTTTTCCTTTCTTCTAGGTACGGACTTTCACATCCCAACCCTTATTTGTGGTCCGGTCTTGTTTGTTTGTAGTAAGACGTCGTGACAGACCACAAGCACGTGTGTGTCAGTGTTTTTGTGTTATGCCCTGATAGCTTAGCCTAAATAAAATTGGTATTTTCCTAAGTTTCATCATTACCTGCTGTAATTAGCTTCATTACATAGCTAACCCTACTCTTACGTAGTGTACTAATTTCTTCTAACGTTGGCACCTCTCCCAGACATTAATTAACCCGCAAGCCAGTGACTGGACGTAGCGCCTTACGACGATGTCCAACAACTAACCAAGAAGAATGAAGAAGAAGGAGCAGAAGAAGAAGAGGGAGTAACCTAGAAGACATTGGTACGGTAGTATCAGCGCCTCCTAGAGGCCTCTCTAGGAGGCGCTGGTAGTATCTCTTCACACTCGTTTCATTCATACAGTATTGGAACTGGGTGTTAGTTAAATACCGAGCCCAATTAAATTTCAAGAAGAAAAAGATTTCTTCACACTTGTCGATAGCAAGCTGCGATAATTATAGAGCAGTTTGCAGTGCGATGGTTACGTTGCTTCATTGCCGTTAAAAATTCAGCGCGTTTCCAGCCAAATTAGCGGTACAGTTGTTCAATCTCGAGTGAAAAACTGCATGACTTACTTGAGTGTGTGTATCATTGTGTAGAATATTTGTTTCCATCGCTTAACTGGTCGTTATGCATTGTTAGTTGATGCTTCGCTTTAGGTACTCAGATGTGCGGCATATGCTTGGTCGTTTTCTGTGCCATAACCCAACTTCATGCTGGGTATAATTATTAAGTAAGCGATTAGTACCGAGGGTATATTCGTCTGGACAAAGAGGGCCGTAATAGTTATAATTGTCCAAATACGGCAATTACCTGTAAGCGTTTCGGTTTCGAAGTGGCGTTCTGTTGTTTACTACTGCTTTTTTGGATACTTAAAACACACTCAGTTATGATTAACTTGTAGGGCAGTTTTATCCCAGTAATTATGTTGTTTCTGTACGGCTCGTTTCATTAAAGAATTGTTTTTTTTCACTTTTCTCTGCAAATAAAAACACCAATGTGCCAAGCCATCTAAGCTGCCATATGCAGAAATTTCAATTTAACTGTATTTCGGTCGCTTGAACGCCAGTTTCTTCTACAAGTCGACATCATATGACATGAGGTAATGTGTTAAATTCCCACAGGTGTGTTTTTGACTTTTTATAGTGTAATTAATATAGCCTCTACTAGATGTACTCCACACAACCCAATAACCTGAATGTCTATTTCAGATGTATTAAATACTATTCAGAACAGAATCTGTGGGGTTGTAACATTAATTGTGTTTAAAGGATGTTAATCTGAAAGGTATTAATTGTTGTTTGCATCAGTAGTCCTTTGAGTGGTTTGATGCAGCACACCTTGCCACCCTATCCCCTGCTAACCTTTTCCATTCTAAGTAACTACTACACCAACTCTAATCGTTTTGTCATATTCATGCCATGCTCTACCCCTGCTATTCTTACTATCTACACTTCCCTCAAAACCTAACTGAAAAATTCCTGAGTGTCCTCTCATTCTCTCTCTTCTTCTCATTAAATGTAACCAAATTAATTTCCTTTCATCAATTCGATTCATTATCTCATTATTTGTGATTCAGTCTACCCATCTCACCTTCAGCAGTCTTCTGTTACACCACATCATATGATTATATAGGTTCTTAATATCCGTTGTGTAAAATGTCCATTTTCAAACTTGTATGATACACATCAAATTTGCTTAATTATTTTCTTTTGGCCGTGTGCAGTCCTCTGTAAGAGGTAGATAAACTCAGGATTGTCTGTGGTTTTGCCATGGCCAGGCATGTCTTTTTGTCACATTGCTCAGCAAATACACAGTGTGTCAACTGGTAATGCTCCAGACAAACTCACCGCCGTAGTTTCAGTTGGATCTGTTATCTAGCATATATTAAATGTTGTTGCTAGAAAGTATAATGTTACTGAAATGTGTCAAAAGTCAAATGGATCATTCAGGTCAGAAATAAAGTGATAGCGAATATGGTTGATAAGAGGAGAAAAATTTGGTACAAGTTGACATATAGAAAGAAAGAAAGGATTAATAGGATGCATGTTGCAAAACCCAGAAATCAATCAGCTGATTTCAAAGGGAAGTGTATGGGGTAGGAATTTGGTTGGGCATTGGTACATATTAGAACAGATGGGGGATGTAATAGTTACATAGAAAAGATTAGGTAAGCACAGGATACTGTGGCGTGAAGATCTGTATGAAACCAGTCTATGTACCTGGAGGATAGCTCACGATATGGGGATATGGAGATCTGTATCAAACCAGTCTACAGACATTGAGTGGCCACTGGCTTCTCACCAAGTTGCCCATGGTTCAGTCCCAGCCAGTGCATGTGAGGTGTTTGAAATAAAATCCATATGCCTGTGATTTGAATTCCATGCAGTCGTACATCGTTGGTCTGTACACTTTGACTCCAAAAATAGTAATATATGTATTTTATTTTTCTTGTTTCAGTAGACAGTTCATGTAAATACTTCTGCTACTGTTTGAAATGGACCAGAAAATTGAGATTAAGAAGGAACCAGTCTGGCGTGAAGGACATTTCGTAAGTATCATTCCAGGTTACTTTGTAGTGACTGGAATTCAATTCATGTTCAAAAATTTGTATTAAAGGAATTAGTCGTAGTATTGGAAATGAAATCTCATAATGTACTACTCTTTTAGGTTGTGATTATACAGGGTTATTCCAAATGATTTATTGCATTCTAAAATCTAGAATTAATTTTCACTTTGAATGAAGTTCGGTACATAACAAGAAACATAAACTTGCCATCTTTTGAAGAGTACTTCAGTGGGTGTTTAATTGTGTCTCCTTTCATTGCATGACACATCTAGATGGCAGCCTGGTTTCATTCCTGTACAATGTAGCATGTCGCTGTCGATGGCCATCAGTTGAGCGGTGGTTGATGTAGTTTCTTGAGTCAGCAGTCCATAGATTAATGCAGACTTCCATGCCGCCCTATCCTGTGGTAATCCTTTCATTTCTACGTAACTACTGTATCCTACGTCTGCTCTAATCTGCTTGTCATATTCTTATCTTGGTATACCCCTACCATTCATATCACCTACACTTCACTCGAAAAGTAACTGAACAAGTCCTGGTTGTCTTCAAATGTGTCCTATCATTATTCTTCTTCTTGTTTCGTATAGACCGAATGAGGACCACGATATTCAACTATTACATTTGCGGTGGGTTTTGATGTTTGCCCTTTCTCTTGCTGTGTTCCTTTCTCTCCTTTGTCCAGAGAGTACCTGTTTTCCTTCTTGTTGCTTTGTCCTGGAACTTGTTTTGTTTAAGCATCCTCCTGAGAGATGTCCAGTCTTGTATATCTGTTTCTGTTCCTCCCACTTCCTGCAGATATTTGTTTACTTCCATCAACCATGATGATTGGGTCTTCCTCTTTTGCCAGTAAACAAGCAGCTGGTTGGTCAATCTGGCAGGATGCATCCTGTATACATGTCCATAAAATGCTAGGTGTCTCTTCCTGGTTACATGCATGATTTTTTCATGTTATTTATAGAGCTCTTGGTTGGATCCACTTTGTATTCATTCCCTTCCTTGACTGGTCCTAATATCTTCCTCAATTTTTTCTCTCCTGAGTTTTGAGCTTGTCTGTGTGTCCCTCCCTGTTGAATATTAGACATCCTAAGGATATAAGGCTTCGGGTGAATGGCTGACTTGTAGTGCTTCATTTTAAAGTTGTGGGAGAGACAATTTTTGTCATCGGCGTTCTTGGTCAGTTGGTATGCCAGTTGTAACTTATTAACTTGAGTTGATAATTTATTTATTTATTTATTTATTTATCTATTTCTGATTTACATTTGTGGCGAAGTTAGAGCTCACAGCCCTCCCTTACACTTAACCACTATAAACAATAAAATTTTAAAATGTAAACATAGAAGTGAGACATAGGAATTCTAAAAGGAAATAATGCTATGGACAGATAATTGTAAGACTAAGTTAGGTCTACATATCAGTACCGCAATTTGTGTGACAATACTAATAATAATAATAATAATAATAATAAAAATGAAGGAAACCCATTCACACCTCATACACACAATGACTCACACAACTCAGTTTTATGTTCCCGTGAAAAACTTTCAGCAGGCAGAATTGATTTTATGAGAGGAAGTAAGGTGCCAAATGTCCATTCTAGAAATTCGTTAGTATTAGTGGAATTTCAAGTAGAGAATCAGAACGGGTACTAATTTCATGGAATGAGGAAAGATAACTAAAATTACAAGAGAGGTAAGTAGGAATGTTCATCGAGAGTACTTGGTAAACAAGTGTCATTAGGTGAAAATTCCTTCACTCATTTATGCGAAGCCATCCCGATGTATTGAAATATGGTGTAACATGAGCGTCATGTCGCAGTTGGAAGGCATATCGTATGCATGAGTTTTGTGCCCCCTGAAGTCTCAAAGCTTGTTCAGAATTTAGATTGACTAGTACCGTATCACAGTAGTCTAAAATTCGGAATAGTAGTGCTTGGATTAATTTTAATTTATGTTTTTGAAGTAAAATTTTTTTGTGACGTTTCAGGGGATAGAGAGTTGCATGAACATTTCTACATACATTTGCTAGGTGTTCATTCCAGGTCAGATTCTCATTGATGAAGATTCCAAGATTAGTTACATTTCTAAGGTATGTCATTGATTATGATTTGAGAAGGATTGATATTGCTTATTACATGTAATAATTTAGTTTCCTATGATATTACTTTGTGCTTTAAGAGGATTTAGGATTAAGTGGTTGTTTTTATCAGGCGGTAAGCCTTTCAATATCCGAATTAATATGCTGAACTGTCTCATGTAAATTGTTTGTAGTGGTGTGTTTGTATATCTGCAGATCATCCACATATAAGTGGTAGTTGCAATACTGAAGTGTGGAAATTATGTCATTAATATGCAAGATGAACAGTAAGGGCTCTAGAACAGACCGTTGAGGGACACCGAATGATTTCACAGCCCACGGGGATCTTTGATTGTTTACTGCTACTCGCTGGCGACGATTTGTAAGGTATGACTCAAAAAAATTTAGGGCTATCGGGCCGACATGCAGAAAGCGCAGCTTCGATAATAGTACACTTAAGAAAATGGAAATTGCAACACCATCAAGGCATTGGTCGTTTGTGGTGATTTTCAAGATATGGAACGATGCCATGTAGGTACATAAACAATCAAAGTTTCGGACCCATTGGTTGTTGCTACAGGTCTCCCCACGTGAATGGTCGCGGAGGAATCAACTCCAGTATACGGACTCTGGTGTAGCGTAGTTGATTTGCAGTCTGTGCAGTGAAGTTCCCCGTCAAACATGCCTCGATGACAGAGAAGAGCACACTATCAACAACTGTCGCCGTTTGAGAGGGCTCGGATAATTGGGTTGTGTGAGGCTGGATTATCGCTAAGGACTGTCGCTGCACGTGTTGGCCGACAGGCATCTACGGTATAACGTGTATGGCAGCAGTGGTCAAATGAAGGTACCCACACTCGTAGACCTGGCACAGGCCCAGCGCGACTGACAGTGTGAGAGAGGATCGCCGCATCATTCGGATGGCCCGGATGGAATCCCATGCAACAGCAGCGCAAATTTGAGCAGCTGTGGCACTCCACGTTATACAACAGACTGTTGGTAATCGCCTTCGTGCAGCTGGCTTTCGAGCCCGTGTCCCTGCAGAAGGTATTCCATTGACCCCACAACAGCGACGTGTAAGACTGACCTGGTGTCGAGAAATATCGACATGGGTCGACGAATGGCATAGGGTCGTCTTTAGTGATGAATCACGCTTCTGTCTTGCCCGCAGTGATCGCCGGAATCGTGTGCACCGATGTACCCGTGAGAGGGGCTGCCCTGATCTTATTGTCGAGAGGCACACAGGGCCAACACCAAGCGTTACGGTCTGGGGAGCTATTGGCTTCAATGTGAAATCTCAGTTGGTGCTTGTTGAGGGGACTATGACTGCTCGACAGTACGTTGATAGGGTACTCAATCCAGTGGTTGTCCCTATGATGGCGAACATTGTTCATGGGATGTTTCTGCAGGACAGTGCCCAGGTTCACACTGCACGCATCTCCAGAGAAGCTCTCCACGACATCAGAACCTTAGAATGGCCCGCCAGATCCCCGGACCTTAGTCCTATTGAGCATGTGTGGGACGTGATGGGTCGACAACTGGCCGACCGTCCTCAGCCACCCACAACTCTGGAACAACTGACCTGTGCAGTGCAGCGAGCATGGGCCACAATTCGTCAGGAAGAGATCCAGGGCCTTATTAAGTCCATGTATTATCAATGTATTGCAGCCTGTGGTGGGCACATCCTGTATTGATTGTTGTCCAAACTTGCAGTCTGAGGGACTTGGAAGTGTAATCATCGAATCACAACCGAACACTCGTCCTGTATGTTCATTTGCAGCAATGTAGCACCACTCCTTCTGGGTGTTCCTATTTCTTTTTTCTTCAGTGTATGTCTATATTTAACGTGTCGAACACACTACTAAAGTCAAGGAGTGTTAGTATCGTCACATGCCGTTTGTCCATTGCTCGTCTTATGTCATCTGTTACCCGAAGATGTGCAGTCGTAGTACTGTGTCCCTTTCTGAAGCCAGATTGCAATGGGTCAAAGAGAGAATGTCCGGTTAAGAATTCTATTAGCTGCTCGTGTACAACTCGTTCAAGAACTTTTGAGAGAGGGGTTAGAATTGAAATAGGCTGGTAATCAGATGGCGCATTTGCTGTGGTACTTTTATGTTTTAATATTGGGGTTACTTGAGCATCCTTCCATGCAGTTGGAAACGTCCCTGTGGTGAGACAGTGGTTTACAATGTGGGTAATATTTGGTAGGACCGTGCCAAAAATGTTTTTTATGAAGCCTGCTCCTTTAGCTTGTGACTTAACTGAATTTAAAATACGCTTTACATCATTTATACTGACAGGGTGAAAAGAGAAATTATGTTCATTTTCTGTAGGGCCACTGATTCTTTCATTTAGATTGATTTGATTTTGAGGTGGAGATTCCTTTATTGGGTTAGTAACGAAGTGAGAGTTAAGTGTACCGAGAGATAAAGTTGGCTCTTTGCATTTTCCAACTCCCATAGCTCGATGTTTGTTCCAGGTTTCACGTGCATTTAAGTTCTTTGTTGCATTTTTAATGTGATTAAATTTGCTGTTGCAAATTAATTTCTTTGTTCTGTTACATAAAAGATGATAGTCTTCAAAATCTATTTCATTATTTGTTTCCTTGTATCGACGGAACATTGTGCCATGGCGAGCTATTATTGCTTTTATATCGCTTGTTAAACAAGGTGCAGGCGAGAAAGTGACTCTAGCTTGCCTAACTTTAGCATGCTTGTCATATAGTCCTATGAGTAGAGAATTAAATCTTGTCACTTTCATGTCTGTGTGTTGCAACTGCTTTATATCTTCCAAAGGTAAACTGTACGCATCATTTTTTAGTTGTTGTAGATCGATATTTTTTCAATCCCTATAACTAATGCATTCAGCTTTGTATTTTTGTACACGTAGGGAGTAGCACAGGTAAATTAAGTCATGAGTTGAGATGCCAGGTACAGGAAATTGACTGTACGTAAGAACTTGATGCAGGTTATTTGTAATCAGGAGGTCAATTCCAGTATGGCTTGTATATCTAAGTGTATGAACATGATTAGTTGCATCTAGTGGTAAGATCGTCATGTTGATGGAGGTAAATAGTTTGCTGATTCGGTCTGGTTTGCCAATCGGGGCCAAGTTCTTTGAGTTAGTCACCAAGAAGTAGTATATGTTCGTAGGTTGGTACTAGTTTGAGAAGGTCAGGTTCAAGGTCGGAGATGTTGGTAACATTCGGTAGTTTATAGACAATTCCTATCAATACTTTTTGACGGTTAATTATGGTCTCAGCAAACATATATTCCGTATGTGGAGTGATGCCAGATGATGATTTAATAATTATTCTATTTTAATATCATCTCTACAGTACACTGCTACACCACCACCACCACCGCGTCTGGCAGTGCGATCATGCCGATAGAGAGTATATCCTTCTAGTTTTACAAGGGTAGATCTAATTTTATCGGACAACTAGGCTTCAGTAATAAACAACTTATGCATATTACGGGTTGTTATTTTCGAATGAACTTCATCTGTGTGACTAAGGAGTGAGATGGAATTGATATGGCAACACTGTAGAGTTCCCAAGAACGGAGACAGTGATTGTTTCAATAGCAGTTCAGTAGGCTGAGGGCTAGAAGCAGTTGGTGAAGGTACACGAGGGTTATTGTCGTCTAGGAATACACTCTGGTCAATGACATTCAGGAATGCCTTGTCAACAGTAACAGTAGTTTCAAGGATACCGGCTGCTGACATGTTTAAAGGGTAGACGACACATTCCTGGAACAGACACTGATAACACACACAAATAATTATATACACATAGCATATGTTTGGTCGCCATAAGACCTATCTATGTCGATGCGACGTAAAGCCCCTAGCATATGTTTGAACATTTCAATAAAGACAAATAAATAATAATAAAATAAGGAGATTAATAAAATTACACTAATATACAGTTGAAGAGTTAGTCTAGAATAGGGTTTTGCTGACATGCTGTACTCCCAGGCTTTAAGTACCTGCCGGCGAGCATTTCAGAAATAAGTAGAAGAGAAAGAGTTTGTAGGTGTGGGTGGAACTTGTGAATGCTACACGACTGTTTTACGAATTTTTTACAAATAAGGAAATCACATTGAAAGAAACAGTTAAGGAACTAGAAAGCTATTTCACAGTAGAATCTACAGACACAGGATGAGATACTACACTATGGTATTGTTCATTTATTTGAGAGAGTTCAGTTCATCCATTGTTATGTTATGTCTGGTTTCCCCTCTTTTTTACAATGATTCCCTCTATTGTCCAGACATTTCTCACTCCAAGTTTATCTACAGGTGCCTTTAATATTAGAGTCCGAGCCGCAGTCACGTCCTCCCTGATAGTGATTCCAGTGCCTGCTAACCTGCGCTTCTTACGAAAGACTTCCTCTCTTTTCCTATTGCTTATAAATTTCACTATTATAGGCCGTTTCACTTCCAGCCCCGGCCTGCCAACTTGGCGAGACCTATCAGTTTCCTGCACGGCAATGTCAAGTCCAAGTTTATCTTTAAACAACCTGTCAGAAAGTTTGTCTGAATTCTCATTCGGTGAGTAGGGAATTCCTAACACGCACACTTCCTCTATGTTGATATTGCTCTAGAGCATCAGTACTCTTTTTGAGTTCATCCTGCACTGCTTTCAGTTCAATTTCCCATTTTTAATATCAAATTTAAGTTCATTGATAATCTCAGTGTTGAAGTCCAGGGTGGCCTTGAGTTGTTCAGCCATGGCCTTTGTGTTACTTTCAGTTATTGCCTTAACGATAGCCGAGATAATGTCTTTGGACTGTAGAGGTTTCCTTACCTGCTGGACAATGCTGTCCGCTAGGGTAGCTTCACTACCGTTCCATCTGCAGGCCCCATCTCGGTCCTGGTTCCATGGCTGGCCGCATTCCTCTTGTCTCTTCCCATAATTACATTTTGTTTATATTTAAAATATCCACTGCACAGCACTGAGTGATGTCGTGAAGTAAACATCATGCACTTTTAAAGTTGAAATTCACTTTTTTCGTAACAAATTATGCCTTCACTACACCTGCTAATGATCGAAAACTGGGAGCACACACACACAGCACTAACCGTGTTCCGTACTCTTTCAAAGAGATTGCGTTTCAGCCATTCTCCCCGGTACTTAACCTGTTGGATGTCTTGATCGTTCCTTGCTGCAGATTCAGTGTACAAGGAGATTCACTGATGTTCTTGATGTATTGTTTTGTCTCAAATGAAATGAGTATTCCTACTTTTGCTGTTTGTTGTTTGAGTTATTTCACTATTGATTCTGTTGAATTAGAAGATCCAGGTTATCAGTGAATGCCAGAAAATCAACATGCAGTCCATTCCACTTGTGTCACATAGAAATAATACATGGTATCCCCAGTCTAGTTAACTCCTTTTGCCACTCTCTTACTACCTTTTCCAGTGCACTTTTGAAGAGGAAAGAGGAGAGGCTGTCTCCTTGTCTTACACCTGCCTTGGTTTCAAAACTTTCTGAGAGCGTTCACGCGTGATTTGGTGTTATTTGAAATCCACGAGTCTTGTGGTCCAGTGCTAATTCCTACAGGATTTTAATGAAAGTAGGTCTGTCGACTGAGTTATATGCCTTCTTAGTGTCGACAAAGACTGTGGTGTATATCTTACCAGCCGTTTTTACTTGAGAGGGCACTGACTTCAGATTGAGTATCTGTTCAGTACAAGAGCACCCTTTTCTGAATCCCCCATGGTATTGTCATAGGTGGAGAAAATCTTGTGACAGGTACCAGTGAGTTTCCTTGATAAGTGTTCATGTTGGTCACGTTTCCTTCTTGTGCAATGGATGAATCAAAACAGAAGTCCAGTCTCTACTATAGTTAACACTAGGTTTACCGCAGCGGTCAAAATGACCATTTCCAATTTTTATTTTCGCTATCACTCTCGTTATACGTTTAGAACATACTTTTATTGATATTAAGTATACTTTTCGGCATATAGCTTCAAAAATCCGTAACTCCTTTCTAGTTAGCGCTATGAGGTCATATACCTACTTTTACCGGGCGGTCATTTTGACCGGTATTGCAGTAGCTACCCCATCAGACTTTTTGTGGCAGTCATTTAGAACGGGGTATGATTCTAACAAGCTGTTATAGTGTACTTTATTACCATAGTATTGAATATAACTTGTTGTTGTGCTGCAATGGGACAGCTGTTGGCTCTTTTCAGACAATGATACAAGTACACTGACAGGAAAATATAGTCAGTATTTGTTCAGTAATGAAAGGTGTGCAATTGTAACGAGCAGGCAATTGTGTTCAATCGTTACAAACATTCAAACTAGATTTCCTGATTGTTTGTAATTACCCTGAAGAAACAAGTTCCCGCGTAGTCTGCAAATGAATGCCGAAATTCTGAAGCTTAAGCATATAATTTTCCCATCACAATCAAGCGATGAAGCTGGGACGGATTTAGAACTGGATAATTGCGGAGACGTGTATAACTTGACAATCGGAAATAGTTCGGATAGTGATTCTAGTTCTTTCGAGCCTGTAGAATTTCCATGTGAACATGAAATCACACAGCAGCCTTCGACGTCAAGGGTTAGGGAACTAACCGCAACACTGCAATGCGCACACACTTGCAAAGCAGCTGATGACAAAGGTAAGCCTATTTGAAGTTAGTCATTATTTATTTACGTTATTCAGTGCACAGTGTAAGTAAGTTTGGTATTATATTTTGCAGGTGAAGGACACACTAAGGAAGATAATGAAATTACTAGCAAGGAGCACGATATCAACTACAGAAGGCCGAGCATACGCTGTGGTGAGTCAACATATCGCCGTGGTTAGCACATGATGGTCGGTGACGAAGAAGTCGCTTTGGTTGGAACAGTGCAGACTCTTGTTGATCTACAAAGCCTTCCAGGCCGTCGAGGACAATAAACTATACTGAGGGAAGTCCGAGGTTCCACAGGACATGAAAAACGCCACATTGAAAGAACTTGTGCCGCTACAGCTTGTCGTTTTTTCTTGACGAATCCAAGCTGCGTCACATCGAATGATATACTGAGGTTGGAGCCCGCAAAGTTCTGAATAATCCTGAACGGAGACTTTCTTTGGAAGAATTGGACACTGTCATTGGTATTTTATATGCACGCGGAACTTATGGAGCGGACACGAACATTCTTGATCTGTCGTCACAGAAGTGGGGTCCTGGTATTTTCTCCCAAACTGTGACACAAAACCGTTTCCTGGATATCATGAGGTTTCTTCGATTTTATGAAAAGTCTACCAGCAGGGATCACCTGAAAATTGATAAATTGGCGCTTGTATCCATTGTGCGGGACAAATTTATATCTAATTTTACTATTTGCTTCAGACCAAGTGAGAACATTACCGTGGATGAATAGCTCTTTCCATCGGAAGTTAAATGCCCCTTTATGCAGTATATGGCCAATAAACCAGAGAAGTTTGGTATAAAATATTGTTTGGCTGTCTATGTGGAAGCCAAGTATGTTGTAAACGGTTTTCCCTATCTTGAAAAAGATGAAACGCAATCCACCGATCAGACCCCAAGTGAACACTTAGTATTGCGTCTTGCTGAGTTTTTCATGAATCAGGGAAGAAGTGTGCAAAGGGAACAGGACAATTGAAAGGTGTGCAATCTGTATACAACTGGTCTGTGGTTAAGTTCACTTCAAAGGTGACCAAGCAAAGTGTGCGTGCACAGTGCGACAAATAAGTTGAAAAGCAGAAAGTGACATTGATGCAGATATGCACAGTATATAATGTAAACTGAAGTGTGTAAGAAGAACACTAGTGTACTTATTTGTTTATTTATTTATTCATAATAGTGTTCACAAGTCATGCATGATATTAAGTTATGGTCTATGATGTTTTTATACTCAATTCGAACCTTTTTCCGGCACCAATATCCTCAAGAAACGAATACGTGCTACTATCGGTCAAAATGACCGCTTCGGTAAAAGTAGGTAGGAAGAATGTTTGGAAATCCTAGTGTTAATGTCTCAATCTCCCAAATGTTGTCGTGGATCTCTGCCAAATTGTTGAGAGTCTAAGTGGTATGTTCCGAGCTGTCAGTGGAGAGATGGCATGGAATGACATCAGCAGACAAATAAGTTTGAGTGGTGTCTTTATAAATAGGAAAGATCATAATATGAAGATAAAGCTGGAATACAAGAGGAAAAATTGGGGCAAATATTTGTTTATAGGAAGGGGAGTTAGGGATCGGAATAACTTACCGAGGGAGATGTTCAATAAATTTCCAATTTCTTTGCATTCTTTTAAGAAAAGGCTTGGAAAACAACAGATAGGGAACGGTCCACGTGGGCGATTGCCCTAAATGCAGATAAGTAGTGACATTGATTGTCAGCCTACTTCCATTGTGCAGCTACTTCAGCATAGTTCAGGCTGGGGCCTGTTCCACGAATGCACTTTGCAACTTTTCACTTTTCAAATCTTGCAAAGTGAAAAGTCTTTGCGTATGAGTGAACCGATCATGTTTATTCCATGGTCAAACTGTATAATACTCCATGACTTTAATACTTTATTTTTCGCGGTGAATTTGACGATAATTGTGGTACCGGCAGTTTTAAAGTTTTGATCATGGGAAAGAAAGAAAATTACAAGAAGCTAGCAGTTTTAGAAGTTGTCAAGGAGAAACGGGACATTCTTTTTGGCAACTTCAAAAATAATCTATTACATGAAGACAAGCGATCCGCGTGGACTGAAGTTCTAAAGAAAGCTCAGTCTTTGCAGTTAGCTGGAGCCGAAAAATCTTGGACATACGCGAGGGATAATCTATTTGGATTATGGAAATGTCGTGCACGAGTAAGTAAATATTTACGTTTTCATTAAATGCATTAATCGAGAATATATGGCTTAAATCAATTCGTATAACCGCACATATGATTAGATGTTGATTCCCATAGGGATTCTGAAATATTTGTTCCGAATGAGTAAATTTATAATACCAATATAATTGGTCCGTTATTGGACATTATAAATTTTCCAGCTAACTCATTCCTGGTTGCCAGCGTTTCACCCTCGTGTGCTAGGCTGGGCTCATCAGTAGGTACCTAGCACACCTACCAAGACGCTGGCTAGTGCATACCGGGGAGGCCACTGCGTAGGCTAATTGTAGCCACCGGCAGTGCCAATACACTATGAGACACTTTGTCTCATTATCAAAAATTGATGCTTGCTTGGCCATCGGATGATAGATGTTGATCCCCATAGGGATTCTGAAATATTTGTTCCGAATGAGTAAATTTATAATACCAATATAATTGGTCCGTTATTGGACATTATAAATTTTCCAGCTAACTCATTCCTGGTTGCCAGCGTTTCGCCCTCGTGTGCTAGGCTGGGCTCATCAGTTGGTACCTAGCACACCAACTAAGACACTGGCTAGTGCATACCGGGGAGGTCACTGCGTAGGCCACTGGGAATAAACATCTAATCATCTGATGGCCAAGCAGGCATCAATTTTTGATAAAGAGACAAAGTGTCTCATAGTGCATTGGCACTGCCGGTGGCTACAATTAGCCTACGCAGTGGCCTCCCCGGTATGCACTAGCCAGCGTCTTGGTAGGTGTGCTAGGTACCAACTGATGAACCCAGCCTAGCACACGAGGGCGAAACGCTGGCAACCAGGAATGAGTTAGCTGGAAAATTTATAATGTCCAATGACGGACCATTTATATTGGTATTATAACCTCACATATGTCGATGCAGCATGTTACATAAAATTGTAATGTAGAAGTGATTGAAGAATATATGTAATGATTTCCTCTTACCTATATATATTACGTCTGAAGCATTAAATTCTTGCTTTTAGGCAAAAAGAGATAATGCCAAGAAAACTGGAAGTGAAGGGGGGAAGGATAAACATTTGGATGAGGTGGATGCTGCTATCTTTGACATCCTGTAGAAAGATTCGGCCGTTTTAGATGGGCTGAATCTTCCTGAAAGCTACATGGAAGATCAAGCGACCGTGGAGCCAATACCGAATCCTGCTGAACTTCCCAGTGGCGAAAACCTCGAAAACCTACAAAATACACCGAGGAGAAAGAAAAGGAAGCTGTCGAATTCCCCGCGTCCTATTGCTAACATTGAAGAAGATACGGTGACATAAAAACTGAGGAAGGAACTTCTCCATGTGGAAATTTACCACAGGAAATTGCAAACCCTGAAGTTGGAAAAGGAATTGGAGATACCACCATCAGAATAACTAGTGACATTGCGACTTCTGCTTCGCAGAATTTTGTCTATAATACAGACGAATACATAGAATACATAGCCAATGAAAGTACTGAGTGATTGATTTGAACTTAAATTTCATGCTAACATGTTTATTATATGTAGATTAGTAGAAATATAGTATAGTAAATAAAAATTAATGTTATTAATATAGAAACAGATATTATTGTTCAGTTCAGTTAGTGAAATATCTCAATAACGAATTGAGTTTAGCAACGGCGTCTAAATCGGGTGTCTCATCATTTCCAGGATTGGGGTCTTCATTTTCATCCATCAAGGTAAGTAAGTCTTCTTCATTTTCTCTTCCAACCTTACGTGCAATATTATGCAATGCAATACACGCTAAGACCACCTTTCCTGCTTTTGTTGGACATAATCGTAAGTGGTTTAAGCAAGGAAAACGTTCCTTTAAAATTCCGATACTCTTCTCAACAATACGCTGTGTCGATTTATGTGCCTTGTTAAATCGTTGCTCAACAGCATCGTCAGGATTTCTGTTAAGAGGGGGTATTAGCCACTCTTTTAGTCCATAGGCACTGTCACCTAATATAACTGCTCCTGGGAACGGCCTCCAACCTGAGTCAAAAGTCTACGTACAGCAGTGTTTCTTAAGACCCTGGAATCGTGCACGCTACCCGGCCAACTAGCATTAGCACTGTAGAAGGTCAATCATCATAATATTGAGAGAATGATGCCCATGTCTCCTTGTGCTCAGTAGGAGCATCAATATTAACGAGAGTACATCACACAGAAAGAAAGCCACCCTTCATTAGAAATTCCGTCGCTATATAATGTGGATAATCAGGCCAACGTACTATGTTAGGAAATATTACATGTACTATAGCATCTACGACTTTAGTAACAGTTCTGCAAACAGTTGATTTTGATGTCCCATGCATTGCTGCCACACCGTGCAGCTGGGCACCATTTCCTAACCAATGTAAGCATATCAGAATTTGTTCCTTTTCGGAAAGGGATTTACTTCTTTTTGTTGCAGGTTTCAATAAATGACCAATCATTTCAAGAATATAGTCAGCCTGTAATGGGGTAACATGAAAACACTCGCAAAATTCTGTCGAAGTGAGGTTACGAAAATTAATCCTGTCTTTGTATGTTCTCTTGTTGGATTCTTCATCACTGTCCTCACTTGATGATAACAAAAGCTCTCGTCGTAACATGTTTATATCACTAAACCAAATTCTAGGCCAAGAAACTAGTGTACATACTTGTTAATTAACAACTGAAAAGTGAATCATCTCTTTGCAAAAATTTCTGAAAACTTTTCACTTAATTACTTTGCACTTTGCATTTCTGTACCAATGGAGGAATATGACAGGCTTGAAAAGTGAAAAGATTCCCAACTTTTCACTTTTCACTTTGCAAGCTAAATCTGAAAAGTGATGGTGGAACAAAAACTGAAATGAAAAGTGCAAAGTGAAAAGTTGCAAAGTTCATTCGTGGAATAGGCACCTGGTCCTCTGAAGTGGAGGCTGGGTGGGTTATAGTGACTGAGATTCCATTCAGTGCTTCTGTAGATGTTTCTGCAGTTGTTCTCCTGGAAGTCTTTATCCAAATGCATCCTATCATTCTATTGTTATTGGAAATGGTGGGTAGTTGTTGACATCAGTTGATCCCAGGACTAGTCCAAAGTTTGGTTATTTAATACTATATTCAGTGTCAAAATAACTGAACCTCCCTATTCTATAGGTACAGTGCCTTCATCTTACCCACAGGACCCCAGATTGAATCCCAGTGAGTTGAGGGCTATTCATGTTCTTCATAGATAGATAGATGACTGCTGGTTGCTGGTTTGTTCTTGTTTGATAACATCCACCATTGCAGTATGCATCCATCTTGTCTTTTGATTTACTGGCACGTTAAAGAAATGCGGGACTAAATTCCGGCACCTCGGCGTCTTCGAAGATCTTAAAAAGTAGTTAGTGGGACGTAAAGCAAATAACATTATTATTATTATTATTATTATTATTATTATTATTATTATTATTATTATTATTATTAGTTAATACAACCTTTCCAATACTTATCTTTCTTTATATTTAGGAAGTAAGCGCCTGTTGTAATGTTTACTTCCTAAATATAAGGAAAGATAAGTATTGGAAAGGTGGTTTAACTATCATTCTTATTTTAATGTTCATATTTTGATGTCCAATATGGTATACAATGAGATTTATTACGTGTAATCTATTACTAATTCCGCACTTGTGAGACTTCTTTTATAAACACTGCCCGGCAAAGTGAATCTTTCCTGTAGTTTCGATCCTTATTTCCTTTCCCTTTTTGTATTTTTCTTCATCCTTATCCTGCATCCTTTGATTGAAATTCTTTCATAATTAACTATACTCTTATTGCCTCTGGTTTTCACCGTTCGTAATTCTTTTCTTGATGTTCCTTAAACATTTGGATATTGTAAATAAGGCATAATTTGCTCACTTTCCGAGCTTTCCTTTTTTGTATTTTTAGGCAAAATTCTTATCTGGTGTTTCCTATCTATGACGTTTATTTATTTTATTTATTGATTGTTAGATATATTTATTTACATTCTTTATATTTGCCTTTCTCTTGTCCCTTTTCATGTCCTCTGGGGGCTCTTGACCTTCTCACTGCACATTTGGCTACTACATATATCACTCGTACGCTGCTTTTCTACTTTATCACTGTTAATATTTACTTACCCTAATGTTACTTACTGCTAGTCTCCTAGCAAAGCGTCCATTACTGCCCATCATACATTGCAAGTTGGTAGCAGTGCATACAATTCTATTATTATTTTGGTGGATTTGTCATCTTTTTCATTTCTTTTGTCTTTATTTGGCCGTATACCATGACCTACTTTTCAGATAACCTTTCTCCATATCACTCTGATACTTCTTCTACATCCTCTTCTATTGCTTTTAATTTGTCTGCTCCAAATCCGTGTTATGATTATGACTTATTGTCCCATAATTCTTCTCTCACTCCAGATTCTACTTTGTCTTCTGATCTGCCCTCTTATGTTATCTCTTCTCTGAAAATTGAACCGTCTATTGATTACACAGCCTTCTTTCCTAATACCAAACCAAACCCCATGGCACTACATCCCTTGAAGTGCCTTGGCCTACCAAGCGACCGCTGCTCAGCCCGAAGAACTGCAGATTATGAGGTTGGTGTGGTCAGCACGACGAATCCTCTCGGCTGTTATTCCTGGCTTTCTAGACTGGGGCCGCTATCTCACCGTCAGATAGCTCCTCAATTCTAATCACGTAGGCTGAGTGGACCTCGAAGCAGCCCTCAGGTCCAGGTAAAAATCCCTGACCTGGCCGTAAATCGAACCCAGGGCCTCCGGGTAAGAGACAGGCACGCTACTCCTACACCACGAGGCCGGTTCTTATTTCCTAATACCAAACCGAATTTATGTCAGTCACCTCATTCTCCTCTCAACCTTTTCATACCCACCTCTCAACCTGATCCCACACCACCATACACCCCTTCTCCACAATTTTTGTATGAATCTCCTACCCCATCTCCTACTTCTTCCCATTCACAAGCAATTAATTTTCATCTTATCAAGTAATGTGTAGATTCCATTCCCCAACTTAGTTCAATGCATCCGAAGGAATTAACACTGCCTATTTGCCGCTTGTAAATTTTTAAAAACAAATTTAGCCTCATTTTCTCATTTACTCTCTGTTTTGTACTCTAAAACTTCTGGTCATTTCAGTAACTTCCTTTTACAGAATATGTCTGATTTTCACGATTGGATGAAATTTCGTTTTGTTTACATAATTACTTTCTTCGATATGAAATTCGCGAGCAATTAATTTCTTTCTTTTTGTGTCGTCATCAATGTTCAGAGGAATCAACTTATGATTTTTTAGATTCTCTTACTGGATTTGCTGTCATTCTGGCCATACCTGAACACCCTTAGGAACTTATTTAACTTGTTCGCTTTTATGCTGCTCCTCCCTTTTGCCAGTTAATTAATCCTTTCTCTCCTCCCACCTCTATTTCACACCTTTATCACATAGCTGAAATGGATACTTTTAACTCTTACTGTAATGCCTCTTATTATGGTTCTATCCCCCTTCCTTCTACATTTGTTATTTCCCTCTCCCTTCCACTCCTCTCACACCTTCCCTCAATCCACCTACTACCACTCTTTCTTGTTTTTGCTGTCAAGATCATGGCCACATCGCCCGTAAGTGTTCTACTCCTCCTTTGGGAAACGCTCTCTTCCGCCGTATGTAGGCTGTTGGGATCTGCCGTCTGTCTCTCCCTATGTTGCATATTAGAACTGCTTTTGTTTTTCTATAGGCTTACTACAGAACTTCCCTTGCCTTATTGGACACAGGAGCTTCTATCTCACTTCTTAGTTTCTATTTTTTTCAGCAATTACTTCAGTTGCGTTCACACCTTCAATTACGTTTTTCTAACTTATTATGTACTTCATTATCTTGCCACCCTTTACATATTCTTGGTAAAGTTACTCTTACTATAAAGATTTTTAAGTTCTCATGGTCTTTTCCTTTTTGCGTTGCACAAGACGTTCGTATACCTCTTATGTTAGGGTATGATTTTTTTCTCACACACCGGTTTAACTCTTCATACTCCGAAATCTTCTATTTCTTTTCATTTTGATTCTGCGACTCAGATTCCTTTGATCAATCCTTCTGATTACCCTACTGTGCAACTTCTTGCTACCTCACATATTTATGCTACTACTTCGCAGCAGTTCGTCTTAAATTCTTTACTTGCTCAATTTTCGGATGTTGTTATGGAACATCTTGGTACTGCTCATAATTATGAAACTCATATTGATCTCGTGGATATTTCCCGCGGCAGATCACCCCCTTACCATTCAAGTCCACCTCATATGAAACTTTTACAGCAACATGTTTCTAAAATGCTTTCTGATGGTACTATCCCTTCTACATCTAATTATGCCTCACCGGCTTTTCTTGTTAATAAGCCTAATCGTTCTACGCGTTTTGTTGTAGATTAACTTCGTCTCAATAATGAGATTAAATATGATGCCTATCTTCTTCCCAAGATGCAAAATGCTTTTCAATTTTTTTTTGCCAATGCTAAATATTTTTCCATATTTGATTGTAATTCTGCTTTTCATCACATTCCTTTACATTCTGCCAGCTCTAAGCATACTGCTTTTATTATGCCTAATGGTCTTTATCAATTTACAAACTTCCTTTTGGCTTAAATGTAGGATCCCAGGTTATTCAACATCTTGTCGATTCACTCTTTTTCAATATTAAATACAAATATCTCTATCTGTACGTGGATGATCTATTGATTTTTCTCCCAATTTTGATTCTCATGTTACTCATCTTACGGAAGTGCTTTCTCGTCTTTGTACTGCGGGTCTTACCATCAACCCTTCTAAAATTTCCCTTTCTCAAACTTACGTAAAATTTTTAGGGCATATTATTTCTTCACAGGATGTATCTGTTGATCCTGACCGTACTGCTGCTATTACTCAACTTTCTACCCCTAAAAATGTTAAGCAATTGTGCACATTTTTAATAATGGCTTCTTTTTTATAACCATTTTATTCCCAACTTTTCTCATATTGCTGAACTCCTGTACTACCTTAAGTGTAAAAATGTTAAATTTCTTTGGACAATTACTCAACAACATGCTTTTCCTACCATTAAATCTCTTCTTATTAAAGCTCCTATCCTGCAGTTTCCAGACTTTTCTTTACCTTTTGAAGGGCACACCGACGCTTCTAATCATGCAATTTCTGGTGTTCTTAATCAGGTGGTTGTTGGCACCCTTTTGCCCATTCCCTATTTCAGTAGACTTCTTTCTTTTACTGAACGCAATTATTCTATCTACGAACGTGAAGCCGTAGCCTTGGTAATTACACTCAAGCAATTTTCTGATTACCTTGATCACAGAGAACTTATTGTAAAAACTGATAATCGTTCCCTCTCATGGCTTCACCAAAATGCTCCCAAGATCAGCAAAACTGGCTGATGTTTATTGCGTCTTTCAAGGTTTAAATTTTCTCTTAAATTCATTTCCAGTATACAGAATTCTGTTGCTGATGCTTTATCTTGTTTTCTTTTTACACCCCTTCTTCTGACATTTCTTTTTCCCCTCCTGATTCGCAGTCAATTACCATCCTTAATGCACCCTCATTGGATCATTTAATTTGTTCATTAATTGACTTCGCTTTATCTTTTCAGTCTTGCCACTCTCATCAACTTACGATGATTTTTGGATTCAAACGAAAACCTTGCTTTCTGATCCCTCATATCAAGGTCCTTTTTTGTTATCCAGAGGTCTTCTTATTTTTAAGCTCATCCCTAAATCTTCTGCTAGAGTCGTTCCCTCTCTTCTTTAACCTGGGATACTTTCTTATTTTCACTCTTCTTCCATGGGAGGTCATTTTGGTTTTGCCAGGACTTACGCTCATATTGCCTCTCTGTATTGTTGGCCACAAATGCGCAAATGCATTCGTCAATATGTTTCCGCTTGCGAACCTTGTCAGTTGGCGAAGCCTCTAAATACTAAATCTGCGGGCTTACATTCTGTTTTTCCTCCTACTTAACCAGCTCAAACCTTTCTTGTTGTTCTGGTTGGACCTTTTGTTTGCTTATCGGGTGGTAACACCTATATTTTCACCTTATTAAATGGGTTTTCTAAATATTTGATTCTTGACACTTTATGCAAAATTTCTTCTCACATTATTATTAATCTTCTCTCTAACTTTGTATTTCTTCTTATTGGCCTACCCTCTAATTTGGTGTATGATTATGCCTCCATTTTCACTTCTGAAGTTTTTTATATGTGTATGCAATTAAGAAGTAAGAGAATTAACTCCTCTCCATATTATCCCCAGGCTAACAATGTCGAACATTATCATCATAATCTTAAAATTGCTCTTTCAATCTTCCACAATTCCCACCATGAGGATTGGGATATAAATCTCTCTGCCCTAGCCCTTGCTTTCAATTCTAGTATAAATTGTGCCACCCCCCCAAACACCTGCTTAACATTTTTGGGCCAGATCTTCACACTCCCTTATCTCTTAATTGGGATCTTCACACCCTTTTAGAATCCAATGTTTTAAATGTACTGAATCTCTTTGGACCGAAGCCCTTTCTAATCTTCGTACTGCTCAACTTATCTCTAAGAAAACACGACTCTCGTCATGTATCATCTACTTTAAAACTTAGCGATATGGTTTTCGGTTTTCCCCCGTAATGACCCCCCCCCCAAAGCTCCTCCAGTTGTCAGTTCTGTGCTAAGTTAGCCGCTCGGTGGATAGGCCCATTGCCTTGTACTTAGGGGCGCGCAGCTGTGTGCTCGCATCCAGGAGATAGTGGGTTCGAATCCCACTGTCAGCAGCCCTGAAGATGGTTTTCCGTGGCTTCCCATTTTCACACCAGACAAATGCCGGAGTTGTACTTTAATTAAGGCCACGGCCGCTTCCTTCCCATTCCTAGGCCTTTCCTGTCCCATCGTCACCATAAGACCTATCTGTGTCGGTGCAACGTAAATCAAATAACAAAAAAAAAAAGGTAGGCCCATTTCATATTATTTCCTTGCCTAACCCTGCTAATGCTCTTTTGCAATCCCCTTCTGATTCTCTTGATGTTAAACGTGTCCATCTCTCTCAACTTCAGAAATTAATTAACCTGTTTCCTTTTTTTCTTTTCTTTTTTTTTCTCCTTCCCGTGCTTCCTTCGTTTTGTTTGTGATTCTAGGGAAAAAATTTCTTCCGGGGGTAGTTATTCCCTTTGGTTCTCTTTGTCCTTGAGTTGTTTCTGTATTTTATCTTTTTCTATGGACTTTTTTAAACTGTCCTTTTTAAACATTTTCCTGCTCATAAAATGCTGCTCTCCACCTCCCCGTTCCACGCAGACTCCCCATGAGTGCATAGGCCTTTTGTTTTCTCTTTCTTATTTACTTTCACCTCATGAAATTTATTTTTTATATAGGACATCGTTCCGTAATCCTTTACCTATATAATGTATGCCACATATATCTTTTTTCTATATTGTATAATATTATATTGTATTTTTTAATGTATGTATCACCTCTCTGCCTTTTGAACTCCTCCCTTTCATGTTGCATTTTTTCCCTGTTTTTTGGACCGGTCCATTCTCTTCATTCTCCCCTCCCCTTTTTCTCTTTCTCTCTTTACATTTTCCCCCTCCTTTATCCTAATCTTTTCCTCTTCGTTTGGGTACATCATCTCTCGTCTGTCTGCTTTCTTCTTCTAGTCTCAATCATCGCTCTTCCAAGTTGGCGCCCCTTATGAAGATCGACACGGCATCGTCTCAACACCTTCATTGTCGCTTCGCTATTCGTCAGCACGTGGGAATATGTTACGATCTCTCCACTACATATTCTTTATTATTTCTACCTTCCGCTGCCGCATTTTCATCGACTGCTCTGCTGCGACCTTTCACTCTCTACTGCTGTGCTCGCCCGCTGTCATCTACTCTGCTGAACATGTGACTGTGATGTCATCTCCCTCAAGGCGCTACCATCCTCACCTTCTATGCCGAGCATGCCTGTTCAACACGTATGGACAAGTGATTGTGCCGTCGTCATTCTGGAACATGCTCTCTTTCTTTTTCCGTATACTTCTAGACTTTTCCATTATGCTTTATATTCTCGGGCTCCATCCCTCAAAAATGAGTCTGTCTTCATATCAAAGTGGTGAAGTACTGAACTTCTGTGCCAATACCTGTAGACTGCTTGGTGAGCAAGAACTATGAACTTGTTATTTGGACTTTAAATTTTTCATTTGGCTGTCTGGCCTCTACCCACTTTTGCTCTTGCAGCTTACTGGCATTTAAACTTATGCTTGCAGACTCCTTTTTTCCCTTTTTTGTAAATACAGACTTTGCTTAGGACAATGAGAACTGTTATCTAAATACTTACATGTCCTGTTTGCGACATCTATTACTAATTCCACACTTGTGAGACTTTTATAAACACTGCCTGGCGAAGTGAATCTTTCCTATAGTTTCGATCCTTATTTCCTTTCCCTTTTTGTATTTTTCTTCATCCTTACCCTGCAATCTTTGATTGGAGTTATTTGTTATTAACTATACTCTTATTGCCTCTGGTTTTCACCATTCATAATTCTTTTCTTGATGTTCCTTAAACCTTTGGATATTGGAAATGTGGCATAACTTGCTCGTTTTCTGATCTTTCCTTTTTGGTATTGTTAGGCAAAATTCTTATCTGGTGTTTCCTATCTATGACACATGTTTATTTATTTTATTTGTTGACTGTTGTGGGTGTGCTAAGTTCCAACTGATGAGCCCAACTTAGCACACAGGGGTGAAACGCTGTCAGCCAGGGATGAGTTAGCTGGAAAATTTATAATGCCCAATACCAGACCAGTTCTATTGGTATTATAAAATTACTAATTTGGGGCAAATATTTCAGGGTGAAACGCTGTCAGCCAGGGATGAGTTAGCTGGAAAATTTATAATGCCCAATACCAGACCAGTTCTATTGGTATTATAAAATTACTTATTCGGGGCAAATATTTCAGGTTCCCTATGGGAATCAACATCTGTGTCATCTGATGGCCAAGCAGGCATCAATTTTTGGTAATTAGTCAAAATCTCTCATAATGCATTGGCACTGCCGGTGGCTCCAAGTAGCCTACGCAGTGTCCTCTGATGTATGCACTAGCCATGCGTCTGGGTGGGTGTGCTAAGTACCAACTGATGAGCACAATGTAGCACACGGGGTGAAACGCTGGCAACCAGGAATTAGTTAGCTGGAAAATTTATAATGTCCAATAACGTACCATTTCTGTTGCTATTATAAATTTACTCATTCGGGACAAATATTTCGGGTTCCCTATGGGAGTCAACATCTGTATCAACGATTATGTTGTTATTGTTTAAGTTAGATTTTAGTGTAATGATTAGTTTTTTGAGAGTAGGATTAGGTCATCCTTTCATTTCTGTTATGAAAGTTGGGTATTTCTTTTTGACTTCAAACCTGTTATAATTTTGTAAATCGGCCGTCTATTTATTTAAGTTAGATTCGACTTCTGCTACTATGGTGATCTCATCTTCTATTTTTTGTGAATGAGGCCAATCAAATTTTGAACCTTTATTGAGTAGGTTCATCTCATTATCCATGAAGTTTGTATCTGATAGATTGATTGTGGTGGGAATGTTTTTTTAGATCAGAATTGGGATAATTTGCCCTATGGTTAAGTTTGTTTGAATTTAATTTGTTTTCCTTTATGTGGAAGCGTTAGTTATCCAGGGTTTTCTGTTTCATGTCCAAAACGTCAACAAGCTTTTCTGTTATACAGTTTGGATAGATATTCATTATAGAGGGGATAATAGTTGAGAAAATTCCAAGTGTGCACGTATAATTGCAAGTTTAGGAATGATTTCTTCCTGTAGAGTAACTTAATTTCACTTTTCAGCCCGATCTCATTTATTTTATTCTGAGTATCAGCTACGTTTGGATTGTATATGTTATTTCTTTCTATAGATATTAAAAATGTAGGTACTAACTTAGATTTTAAACCTTCTTTCAAGAACCAAACATCTTAAAGACGTAGCTTTCTTACTAGATACCTTGAACATGTCAATGCTGCAGAAGTCAATAAACATTCTGCTATGAGTGTTCACATGAGAGAATCAGGCCACCAGTTTACAACTACAGAGAAAGACTTAAAAAATGATCAAAAAAAATAAATAGAAAAGGGAACATTACTGACAAAAATAGAAAGTATTTGTATTGAACTAGACCACCATTTTCATTAGGAAAAAGTTTAAATTACAAAATTGAAATAAAATTTAAAAACTCTTTTACATGAACAATTGCCTAACCGGGCAAGTAGGTCGTGCGGTTAGAGGCGCACGGCTGTGAGCCTGCATCTGGGAGATAGTGGGTTCGAATCCCACTGACGGCAGCCCTGAAGATGGTTTTCCCATGGTTTCCCATTTTCACATCTACCTTAATTAAGGCCACGGCCGCTTCCTCCCAACTCCTAGGCCTTTCCTGTCCCATTGTCACCATAAGACCTATCTGGGTAGGTGCGACGTAAAGCAAGTAGCAAAAAAAAAAAAATTGCCGAAAATTTTACAAACACTTAATCTAGAGAAAAGTGATTTTGCTAAAGTTTTTATCCCCAAAACAACCAGTATTCAAGTAACATTAATGAACACAATCCCTCTCTGTACCTCCTCTACACTCTCCCCTCCCAAAGCCACACCTACTAACATTACTCCGACCACCCCTACTCCCTCCCACCTAGCCCCTACCATCTCAGTCGTACAACACAAGGAGGAGACGCAGAAGAACAGGCAGTTACTACACAACTTTAGTAGACAACCCTAGACAGACAAGCAGTAATAAGAGGGGTAAGTGAAGTTTCCTTAAGTGCACACTCAACTAGTAACACAACATTCGACACACACAAATCTTTTGTCTTGTTACAGACATGCCAACAAGTGATAGTCTATTTAACAACTTGTAGCTACATTGTTCGTCGAATCACGTCCCTTTTAACTACGCTCCATTTCAATTCAATGCTTCAAAGCTTTGGTCATTGATGTCAACAAATACATACTCAATCAACAACATTACCGGTGTCAAATCACTACAAAAGTTCAAACTTTTTAAAGACTAAAGTTCAACCTGTCACATGTTAAAATCAACAAGATGACCAAATCTTAGAATTTCGTTGACTCATCCTCAAAGTATAACAAACTTTTAGCCCGATCTCATGATTTAAACTTTAAATGTGTATGACCTTATCATAAGTTCTTAAGTTTGAATCACAAGTCATTCTTCGAGACTTTAGACATAACAAATGTTTGTAAATATTTGAGAGTAAACTTATTCTACCATAATTATAAATGAATGTATAATTATCATCCTTTCCAATATTAAGTTCTAGTTAATGATTCTGCCTTCTGTGATATTAGTAAAGTAAGTTTAAGATTGTGAAATGTACAAATGTAAACATAAACCAACCTTTGAGAGTTTAGATTGGCTGATGATGCGAGACATGTCCGGCTTATATATTTATATTAGTGGTGAAACACTGAATGTAATAACATTTTAATGTATTGAATAGGTGGTTTAAAATAAAACATTATTTATTGTATTAAACCGACTTTCAGTATGGATTAAAACTTGAGGTTAGTTACTTGTAATCTTCAGGACTGATGACAGTGGGCTTCAAATCCACTATCTCCCAGATGGAAGCTCACATCTGCGCGCCCCTAACCACACAGCCAACTTGCCCGTTCGTATCGAGTGTAACAGCCTGCCTAAATATTGGCAGGAAATATCTGGGGAGTTAGATAAGTTTCTTCTTTAGCATGCCATTCCTCTGGTTCATACATTTTCTGATACTACCGACACCTAACACACTGGTTCATCATAGCATTCGAGCTATTCAATTTCTACTCTGAGGCACTGATTGGAATGAGCAGTGTGCATACTTAACGGAATAATGGCAGAGGAGTGTTCACGCTGTCTGCAGCCTAGTCATTCCAGCTCGGAAACTTTACACTGTTAGATCTGCACTGTAGTACTGTTTTTTAAAAGTGAGAAAATGTGTGGCTTTTCATTTGATCCAGTATTTTATGTGATAACATTGCTTTTAATCATTACTTTCCTACTGATGTTTTTGTAACGACCTTTGTTGACTTCAGATAGGAAAACCACAAATTCAGTCTTTCTGAGAATCACGTAGCGAAGTACGGGTACATCAGCTAGTAGTTCAGTATTTGTAAGATAAAAACATGACAGGTTTGGCCGTGTGTCAAAGTGACTGTGAGTAGCAAAGTCGTTATAAGTATACTTATACTGTAATTACTGTCTGTGTAGCAGGAAATCCTGTCAGTTCTTTTCATAAACAAGATTTTTCTGGTTGTAAAACTTGTTATGGTTTTGTCATATCTATCGTTATTGTGTACTGATGACTGCTTGTAGAGGTAAGACTATAAAATGTCATCTGCATGAGAGAACTTTCTCAAGGCATCTTGTCCAGATTGAACACGACCAATTTTTAAGATAGACCACCAGATGAGTCTGAAGAGTGTGCCTAATATATTTACTTTCCTGCAGGAACATTTTGAACCTGAGTCAGCAGTGGCACGTGTAAAGGTAGAAACCAAACCAGAGTTGACAGAGCCAGGACCATCACAGGTAAACACATTTGAATTAATTGATCAAACTGATAAGCTGCTGCATGATAATGGAAATTGTGAGAAAACTGGTGAACAGATATAAGAAAGAGACCCCTCATTTTAACACATCAATTTGAAGATTCTTGTAAAAATACTAATTTGCCCATTTTCTTACCCAGTTTTTATAATTTTTCGAGCACTTCCCGTAAGTCCAGCATGGTGTGTGGTATAGTTCTAAGGCTCTCCACTATGTGATGTGTGCCACCTGGTTTTGTTGTTACTAGGAGTGTATCAGTAGAGTTGCCAGCTTCAAACACGGTGTGTTAGCATGATGTTATGACGTTAGCTCAAAGTTATTATATGCTGTTGCTGGAAGTGGTGTTATAATGAACTGATGGCTGTCACATCCCTGTATAAAAGTCAGTGCACTGGTAGTCCTTTTTGGGTATGGCCAATCTCATCTGAGAGCACTGAGCACAGGCAGTGTGAGCAACAAAAACTGCAGCATTTTTCCCCAGGTACCATAAAACTTTGATTTACTTAAGCAATATTTGCTACACAATCCACTAGTATTTCCTTACCTCTTGCTCATTATTCAGTTTAAAGTATTCAACATCGGTTGTGTTACCCAGCTGGTGACAATGATTTTTGACATGTCAAATCTGTATGGTCTGACACCATGGTTAGCTGGTTTGAGTCGTGTTTGTTAATAATGTCAATCACTATTATAATGTTATCTGTCACAGCAAGAGAAGAGGTGGTGTATAATTTCTAATTCCTAATCTGCATCCATCGCATGGAGATCTTTATTTATTTATTTACTTATTTGCTTTTTTTGTTTGCGAAGTTAGCACTCTTGGTCCTCTCTTACATTTAACCACAGCATTAATTTAAAATATCCTGGTAACCAATTACAGTTTATGAGATAAGCCTTGAGCTGATTCTGTAGTGCTATTTGACAGAAGTAGACTGTATATTGGCCCTCCCTACCTGGTGTCTTACATAATTTTTACTCATTGACTCCTCTGATGAGGTTGGCGTTAGAAAGGGCATCTGGACATAAAAACTCACTATGAAGATTTCTCTCTCTTCGTTCCTAACTGTGTAAAGAAACAGGACAAGTGTTAGACACATTCCTCGGGTATCATCCTTTATCTTTCCTTAGTAAGGTTCAGTTGGTGAATTCAGCTGACCATTGTTCTATCGATGAAATGCTTAATTTCAGTTAACTACATTCAGGCCTTTCACCTTTATTAGAGCCCTTCTGTGAAAGCATTGTGTGTTGAATGAAAAAGTAAACGTCTGTATGCATTTCTGTGGTTGTCTTAAGGTAGTTTTAAAGTACGGTACCTGAACAGAGTCTTTTCAAATTCCATGTTCTTTATAGTTAAACAACAATCAAAGAAATGACTGTTTGTTGACATGTTAGGCATGTCATCGTATGAAGAGTTTTGTTTGGATGAGAACCTGTGTAACAGAAACCTCTCTGGGAACTGAGCAGTCGGAAGGAGCAAACAAGTAATATGTCAGGTCATATCTATAATCATAGGAACTCGTAAATAACGTGACAAGGCAGTGTAGGAAAACAGAAGAACAGAAAGGGAAGACAAGGTGTGGAGTTTGTCATTGTCGTTTCAAGTCCCCCTTTTCTCTTGCTCTCTCTTCCTGTCATTATGTTTAACTTTCTTTATTTTCCTCCAGATCTACAGTATTTGCTACCTTTGATCTGTTAATGGAGAAAAATGACAACGCCCAACCTAGACAAGCTCTTTCAACTTAAATTCTACCTAAATACCAAACTATATGCTTACACAATCAAATAGCACTAACTGAACAAACAAACAAACCAAAATAATTTACCATAAAATAATCGGCTCATCTCCACTTACCGCACAGATACCAACAAAACACAATAGTTACACTAACAAAATTTAAATTAAATGAAGTTAAATTAGATAAAAATAGGCAATCAAACAAACAAAATAGAGGAAATTTGAATAATTAATCTTCACCACGGCAGAATGGCCCCTGGCCAGCTCCTATTTGAGATCTGCCCGCCGTGGTATTACATCACTATAAAACAAAATTTAAGCGATGGCAAGAAGAAAACATTAAGATGTCATAATATAATGTGAAATAAAATAAAGCGGCAATCATCGGCAAACGGCATATGAAGGTTAAAAACTTTTCTATCTCTCCTGACTGGACACGCAAACCTTTGCACATTCTACTCCTCATACCATTCTCCCCGTTGACCTACAAATGCTTGCTGATCCAGACTGAACATTTGTGTGCCTCATTCTGCTCACTACTCGGACTACTGCCCTGATACCACTTCACCTATCTCTATATCTTTCAAATAGATTTGTTTTAAAATGATATTTGTTCATGGTGTCGACCTCTGCTGCAGATCCTTTGCCACTCTTACCGTATTTACTCGCCTATTAGACCTCTTTTTCTCCCACTTTTACAGCCAAAAATATTAAAGGGGGTCCAATATGCAATAACCACATAATTTTGTGCAACGAACACATGACTTCTAGATTATAAAGAGCTATAAATTGTACGTGTAAACATTCTATACTACTATTTAACAAAGTTAGAATGTATGTAAGTTATACTGGCTATTTTTGTCGTAAGGCAGTGTCTCTAAATGTAAAAAGAAAAAAAATGGTGAACACGGCTTTTAGGCCTATGGTACATATAATAGTCAGTTTTAGTTACTCATATCACGTCATTCGTTACATCTCATTAATTCCTCTGGTTAGGTTGAAGTCAGGATGGGCATACGGCCGTAAAAACTCGCTAAGAAGATTCGTCTCACTTCATACTCAATCCTGTAAAAGAAAGGGATAAGGGTATCGTGTTATATATTTCAATACGGATACAAAGGAACTTAATGGCCAGTCATTTGTCTCTGTCAGTTCAGCAGTAGGCCTACGACACAGTAAACCTGATCACTGCTTTCATTTGAATTATCGCCTTGCAAGTATAAACCTCATTGTAGACCGTATTGGATGTCAGATTATGAACTTTAAAATAAGAAAAATAGTTAACACCACCTTTCCATACTTAACTTTCCTCATATTTAGGAAATAAACATTACAACAGGCGTTGTGAGATGGGACATGTTTCGCTTAACAGTCGTAAGCATCATCAGCCGAAAATAAATCTTAACCTAAAGTTAGGTCAGGGCCCCTAACCTTGTGTCATTAAAATATATGGTACCCTAAGAAACAACATTTACATTTAGGAAATCAAATAGGCTAAAAACTAGTGTGAAAAAAACATAAAATATTACAACATGGCTAAGAGAAAAACACACAATCATGTTGAAACAGAGGATAAAAACAGAAAGTGCAATACAGAGCTGGTAGTGAAATAATTAAAATCATTAGGGTATCATTGCTACCAGTCAATCAGAATGTTCAAACATAAAACAAGAGTGAAAATATATAAGTGTTCATCATGGCTAAATTAGAAAAAAACACATAATCGTGTTGCCAGAGGTAAAAAACATTAGGTACAACACAGAGCTGGCAGTGTAATAATCAAACTCATAGCTACCAGTCAGTTAATAAGAATGTTCATCATGACAAAAAAATGATGATTATATTCTTTTGAATGAAGAAATAATTAAATCACACTCTTGTACAGATACGTGAGACGGGCAAGAGAAATCACATATTGTAGCAGACACGGAGTAGTAACACTTCAAACAGGAATTATTCACGCCTGAAGCCGCTTTATTTTTACTGGGAGTCCAAGATCGAAACGGTAAAAAATAAGATGCCAAGTGCGTGAACTGATATCTGAAAAATGGAAAAAGGATAAAGATGTACTCGGGCCTTCAAAATAGGGTGTTCAAAATGCGAGTCTAAGATCGCTTACCTCTTATGTTGGATCAGCGTTGACCGGAGATATTAGCCGTTCAAGGGGGTCTGTTAATCGTATGCCCGCTGCTGCGTGTGTTGTATCTGTGAGCTTGCTTAGGCAGAGAGTATGTTGGGACGGGAGGGATAGTCGCAACAATGAGAGTGCTGGAAACTGGCTGCGGAGTTGTATTATGGGGAGGGAGTAAGGTGGAGTCTGTTATGATGACCGGAGGGGTATTGAAAGGTTTATAATTGAAGAATTTTGTGAAATTGTAATGATTTATATTCAAAAATTTTTTTTTTGCTAGTTGCTTTACGTCACACCGACACAGATAGGTCTTATGGCGACGATGGGACAGGGAAGGACTAGGAGTGGGAAGGAAGCGGCCATAGCCTTAATTAAGGTACAGCCCCAGCATTTGCCTGGTGTGAAAATGGGACACCATGGAAAACCATTTTCAGGGCTGCCGACAGTGGGGTTCGAACCTACTGTCTCCTGAATACTGGATACTGGCTGAACTTAAGCGACTGCAGCTATCGAGCTCGGTATATATTAAGATTAGTGAGTAACTTGGGGACTTGTTCAATTAATGGGCTGTTGTTCTCTGGGATATCATAAAGTTTATTCATGAAATAAAGTCAGATTTCAACATCACCTCAACACTGCAGTTATAATGAGTACTTCTGCTTGGGGGCGGAATTGGCCCTGATACATTGCGGGTCACAATGTCTGCTTATGGTGCCACCATCTTCCGAGCCAGTCTTCAATATCTGGAAGGTCTCGAATATCTCGGAGGTCTGGATGGTCTAGGAGCAACCGTAGTGTTGGTTGTACCGTGGCACTGGGCATGAAATAGATCGTAAGTAACTGGTCTGCACAAATGAAATAATAGTTAGTAGTCGATTTCACAGTGGGATTCACTAATGAACACAGTTATTGCTGAGGGCTTGAATTGAACTCAAAATTACATCTGTGATGTATCATCCACAGAAAATAAATAAGTCACTTTATCAATGTTAAATATGAGAACTTCAGCTGAATAGTCACGTAGAAAATAAAATATTCCACTTCCATATTTTACACAGTTCAAGTTCGAATTAATTCTAGAAATAAATGAAACCAAAGAATTTGTTCTGGGATGAATTTAGACCCGTTCACAATTAAATAGAGAAAACACTGTCCTTTTAGGAACCGTCCCGGGTTCAACACAAGAAATGTTAACTGTACCAGTTTATTTAACCACAGTTCTAAGGCTATGTTCTATCGTGAATATGGTCACTTGGAAAATAAATCTTAAGTTCAATAGCACTGTTAAATTCAACTACTTGTGTCAGTAGCTTGTAACATAAACGCATAGTTTGTCGAAATGTTCTAACACATTGGTAGAGTAACACTGTCACAAAATTCAATCGCCTGTACAGTTTGAAATACTGAATTACGTCTCGCGATTAGCACAGGTTCATCACTTGTCAGGATTAAATACAAAATTATGAACAGTTTTGAAGTGTCACGAACGACAACGTTTTCTCACTTTTAGCATTCAATGTTAAATCACTTTGTGAAGTTTAAACACTCTCATTCAAATCCGATCATCTCCTGTAATTTAAACATCAAATTACATTGAAGTACTGGGTAGCGTAGTATCTTACTAGTTCGAATCACACTGTTCCTGTAAATAGTTAAACACCTTAACTGTTCACGTCTCAACTCGTACACAACTTGGGGCCCGGTAATGACGACGTAGTGTTTTATTCTCCGAGTAAATTAACCGTAAAATGTGACGAAAAGTGCGGAAAATGTCAAAGATTAGTGAAAAATGGAATGTTGTGTGATTCATGTGATCGATGGTGGCATTATAAGTGCGGAAATTGCCCTAGAGACGTAAAAACTAATGGAAATATTGACTGGATTTGTGAGCAGTGTGTTCGGAATGTTGTTGGGGACGGCGTTGACGAAGCACCGAAAGCAGTCGATGAGGAATATAAAAGTGCATTTGAAATTATAAACATTCTAAAAAAGGACAATGAGACTCTTAAAGTTGAAAATCAAGAATTAAAAGAAAGACTGCGATCGCTAGAAATTGGGACTGACCATTCTTCGAGTGATATACCGGTACAAGTAACAAACTCGAGCACGTGGTGTCAAGTAGTTCGTGGATGGCTGGCTAAGAAGAAATCTACAACTGAATTTCCGGAAATCCAGGAGCTTCTATCAGCAGTGTTGTGGAAAAAGTAGAAGCAACAACTAGGAACTTTGGGAGCGGCAATGCAGTGCTTATCATCGGTAGGACGAACGACGTAGCTCACGACGACTCCAAGAATGTAAGATCACAACTTAAACATACACTAGGGAAGCTGACCCACACTAACGTTTTTGTAGTGAATGTGCCCCACAGGCATGATTTGAGTAGAGACTCGTGTGTGAACATTGAAGTGGACAAGGTCAATACAGATATTGTTAAAAATTTGTAAACATTTTCGGAATACTCAGGTTATTGAATGCAACAGTTTTGAGCGATACTGTTCTACAAAACATAACCTCCATCCAAACAATTCAGGTAAACGAAAGATAGCAAATATTGTTCTAGATTTTATTAATCTTAAGATATGTACTGTAAAACAGGCAACTCCCTTGAGTTATAATACTGACCAGGAAACTAGTAGAAAGAGCCAGCTGTACTTCAAGCTGGCTCAGTCAACTAGAAAAAGAAACTCAGGAATTTCAAGTTACCCAATTGCAACAGTCAAGTTTTAGGGAGGAAGGGGGTCTGAGATTGCTCTTGGTAAACTGTCAAAGTGTAGTAAATAAACAATTAAAATTCGGTACATTGATGGAATCTTATGAGACTGATGTGGTGATAGGAGTGGAATCATGGTTGAAAGAAGGGGTGGGTAATAGAGAAGTATTTCCAGAAGGGTACACAGTCTATCGTAGAGACGGAGGAGATAAAAAGGGAGGGGGGTGTTTATTCTGGTGAAGGAAACTTACTGTTCACATGAATGGTTTACCGATGAAAGGGGTGAAATATTAGGGATAAAATTAGTCTGTGATAATATGAAGGAGGTGGGAATTATAGGAACATACAGGCCTGGAAGAGAGGAAAGAGACATGGAAATCTTTGAGAAAATAATAGATTATACTCGTGAAAACAATAATAATGATATGGTAATAATTGGGGGAGATCTAAATTTGCCTGAAGTAGAATGGAATGGAGCTGCAAGTGAAGGCCATGAACAGAAGCTGGTAAATAAGTTAATTTGGGAGGCTGGATTTACACAAGTAGTACAAGAACCGACTCGTCTCAATAACTTACTAGATGTATTCTTGGTTAAACCATGGGAAATTGTTGATAAAACTGAGGTAATTGAAGGAATAGGAGACCATAAGGCTGTAATAATGGATGTAGGACTCGTATCAAAAAGGCTTAATAAGAGGGTTACACAAGACAAGAAATTGTACAGAAAAACTAAAGTTGATGAATTTGGGACTTACCTTAAATCACAATTAAGTTGTTGGATAAGAGAAGGGAGTAACGTGGATACACTTTGGGCTAAATTTAAAGGAATCATTTGGGAAGGAGAGAAGAGATTTGTACCTGATAAGAAGGGTAAAATGACCTCAGACCCTGTTTATTATACAAGGGAAATAAAATTAAAAAGAAAATGTAGAATAGTAAACAGGAAAATCAAAGAGGGTAGGGAGAGTAGAGAAACTAGAAAACAGCTAATGAGGGAGCTGAATAGATTGAAAAAGGAAGCAAAAGAGAATTATATGAATGGCATACTTCAAGAGGGTAATGACCACAAAGGGAAATGGAAAAAGCTGTATTCATATATCAGGAATCAAAAAGGAAAAGGAATCCAAATTCCTACAATGGTGGGAGAAGGGGGTGAACACTATTTAACAGATACTGAGAAAGAAAACCTATTTAGTAGGGAATTTAGAGATTCTGTAGATGATTGTCAAGAGTTGGAAACTGAAACAGAAGATAGAGAGGGAGAGAGACAGAGGGAAACAAGAAGCTTCTCATTCACAAACGAAGATATTTTCAGAGAAATCCAACTGCTTCAGCACGGAAAAGCAGCAGGAAGTGATCAATTTACTGGGGAGGTATTAAAGGCAATGGGGTGGTACATAGTGCCTTATTTAAAATTTCTCTTTGACTATGTCATAAATAATAGTGTAATACCAAAGGAATGGAAGGAATCTCTAATAATACCAATTTATAAAGGAAAGGGTGATAAAAGGAAACCAGAGAACTACAGACCAATCAGCCTGACCAGTATAGTTTGTAAAATACTGGAGAGTTTAATATCGAAGTACATCAGAGGGATATGTGATGATAAAAATTTGATCATGAGGAGCCAGTATGGATTTAGAAAGAAATTTTCTTGTGAGACACAGCTGGCGGGATTTCAGCAGGACGTATCAGATCAGTTGGATTCAGGAGGCCAGTTAGATTGCATAGCCATAGATCTTTCCAAAGCCTTTGATAGAGTGGAACATGGAATATTATTAAAGAAATTGGAGGGAATAGGATTGGACGTAAGGGTTACACGTTGGATAAAAACATTTCTAAATTCAAGGGTTCAGAAAGTCAAAGTAGGAAATAATGTATCTCAGGAAGAGAAAGTTTGGAAGGGAATTGCACAGGGTAGTATAATCGGTCCGTTACCTTTCTTAATATACGCAAATGATTTAGGGAACAATATAACATCAAAAATAAGATTGTATGCAGATGACATAATTGTTTATAGGGAAATAAACAACATTGAGGATTGTTCAGAATTACAAAGCAACCTTGAAAGTATCCAACAATGGATTGAAGAAAATAATATGAGGGTTAATGGAGGCAAATCAACTGTTACAACTTTGACAAACAGGAGCTTAAAAACTGAATTTGAATATACTTAGGATGAGGTAGTTATCCCAAAAGATGGCAAGTGCAAATACTTAGGTGTGAGATTTGAAAGTAATTTGCACTGGAAGGGTCATATTCATGACATTGTTGGGAAAGCATACAGATCGTTACATGTCATAATGAGGCTACTTCAAGGATGCAACAAAGAATTAAAAGAAAAAAGTTACTTGAGTATGGTTTGTCCATTATTGGAATATGCAAGCAGTGTTTGGGATCCTCACCAAGAATACCTAATAAAAGAAATAGATAGTGTGCTGAGGAAAGCAGCAAGATTTGTAACAGGGGATTTCAGGAGAAAGAGTAGTGTATCAGAAATGTTAAAGGAACTTGGTTGGGAAACTTTAAGTAAGAGAAGGGAGAAAACTAGACTTATAGGATTATATAGAGCCTATACAGGAGAAGAAGCATAGGGAGATATCCGTGAGAGAAAATAATTATATCGGCAGGACTGACCACAAATATAAAATTAGAAGGAATTTTAGCAGAAGCGATTGGGGTAAATTTTCATTCATTGGGAAGGGTGTGAAGGAGTGGAACAGTTTACCAGGGGTAGTGTTTGATCCTTTTCCAAAATCTGTACAGATATTCAAGAATAGAGTAAACAGCAACAGAGAAAATAAATGAAGTGTTAGAGGGCATTCGAGCAGTGCAGGTTATTGTAAAAAATAAAATGTGTGTGAATTAATTAATTCCATCCCCTGGTCTAAGGAGTTTGGACAGCCAAAGTAGGGGACTGCCTGTAGGGGTGAAGTACAGTGGGGACTTCGAGGGCCCTGGGACTGCTACGGTAACTGTGAAGGCCCTTCAGTAACTCTGAAAAGTGGTGGCAAAAGGGGCTCTGGTTAAGACGCAGCAGGTTGTTATGCTACTAAGGATCCAGAATGGGTAAAAAAAAAAGTAAATAAATAAATGTAATGTGAATATTAATCTTATACCAGTTGTATAGTATCATTTGAAGTAATTCCACATACTGTATATCAGTTGACTATATTTGTAACTAGTACAGGAGATATTATAAGTAGAATTTTGTAAACAATATAAATTTCTTAAGGATGAGCCGTGTGTTTAATAGAAAACATTGTTAGCGTAAATTGTATAATATTGTATTATAGGAAAATTTTCTTCTCTTGTTAAATTAATATTTCGTGCTTGACAATAATGTATTTTAGTGTACCATTTGCCACCGAGGTAGACACCTCATTTGCAAATAAAGGGATTTTGATTTGATTTTTGAACTTCTATTACCATACGCAAACGATGCTGTAATACTTCTAAGTCTTGTAGATGCGTTGTAGAATCAGAGTTCAATAGTACGTGAACTTAAACTTCCATCGGAGAGTCGAACTGGCGACTAACATCACGGCAACAGCATGACCAACAGCCGTCCAACCGGCCTCGACTGTGGCACAAGGTAATACTTGCCTATTTATTCACTATCCCCTAGGAACTGTAATTGCTAATATCTTACGCAAATTTTAACGGATCTCCATGAAACTTGGGGATTATGACAATAAAAAATTAGGCTACACAGTGATGTGGTTTATTTCTTCATATCATTAATCCATCTGGAAGAAATTAACGATGGAAAAGAATGGAACATTCTGTCTGACGTAATACAACCTTGGACATGTTACAATCCTAATTTAATATAACAGATTCCACGTTTTCAATACACAATTGTTGCACTGTAGGTTATGTTACAACATATTAGTTAAAATGGTACCGGTTTTGACATGTATACAGTGTCATCATAAGCCATAGGTAAAACTAAGCAAGTAAATAGGATTGCATATAGCAACAAAGTATACAGGTTAAATAAAATTTGTAAAATTGTCACGTTTAAAATAGTTCATATAAAATGTCCACAGATATCTACACGTTGACGGTGTATTAATCTTATACATTATCTGGAGTGTTTACTGTGGAATTTATACTTTGATATGATAAAAACCCTTGCGAACACGTTAAAATCTTGTTCGTGTTACTGTATTGAGAAATAGTGTGGTCACTGCTGGTTGTATAGTCTTCTTAATTTGAAGTTTTGCTGTTGGTATTAAAATGTACATGTGGGTCCTATTATATTGTGTAGGACTATAGTTCCTCGGTTCAATTGGGACGTAAAACCTTGTTGCAGAGTGCCGGAAAGCTTAGTATGGAGAGGATACAGTATCATGACCAAGATTTTAACGTGTTCGCAAGGGTTTTTATTTTATTGTGCTCTACTGGACCCTGAAGTTCCGGCCAGGCGAAAGCCGGTCTCGAACCCAGAGTACAGTAGTGAAAGAACTCTCACTGACGTGAGCTGGTGCACATAGTCTTACCTGAACATAATCCTCTTCACTCAGCCGGATAAGCGTTCTTCTCAGGGATAACATGGGTATAACGTGGCAACAAAAGATAAACACGAGGATATGTGACTAATCAGGTAAGAAGCGGCTAAATAAAAATAAAATATCTAACAGAAAACATCGCTGCATTCAAAGTTTAACAAATAGGGATTTATTACATAAAATTGAATTATTTACAAATGAAAGAGCTTTACATTATGATAGGGTAAAATAACGCTGAGCCGATGACAACCAGTTCACTGCCTTCACGAAAACAGCTGTTCTGTAACAAGCATGTTACAATAGTGTAAGTAACGAACTCTAGAAAAACGGATATCTGCTGAAATACACATTATTGAATGACTCCCATAAAATTTACTATGCCTCGTACCGTCGAACCCCGGTGCAAACAAAAATCTCCACAAAATGTACAATGACCTGACTCGGTCACGAACCCTAGTCCCATGACGAGTAAGGCTTCAAAGATACCTATGCAAACAATATAAAATGGACATAATCAACATATACACGGGTGTCAGTATCAAACGGGCCAGTGTAAAATATTACGTAAAACAAATAGGACATAAAAAAAGATCTCTTCCTGCTTTCAAAACATCGAGGTCTTCTTCCCCTTCGCACACTTGACAAGCCGCAGACGACAAAACCCAATTCTCAAGCCTGTGACGTCAAGCTCAACGACCTTCACCCTCACCACTTCACTAGCGACAGTCCCCCTTATTTATGAGCACATCTGGGCGGCAGGCTAAAAATCTCGCCTTTCAAAAGAAACACCTCACGTAATCTGCTGCTAAAAGCCCTCATTTAAATACACCTGGGCTATCTGCCCTTGTCTCAACATCACCAGCAGTATCGCAAATCTTACTTCCGCCTCTCATGGGCTCAACCTTGGTGCTACAAAAAACACTAATCATTAAGCGATAGTCACATGGCCATACTAGGCATCTCCAAATATATCCAATATACTCTCAATTATGCTGGGCTCTCTCATATCACTCGCAAATCTTACTTCTGCCTCTCATGGGCTCATATCTCTCAAATATTCGGACTCGCTCGCTCTATCAGTGAAGATGGGTGGTTTACTGGTTCATGCAGGTCTCACCAATACGTATCTACGTCTGCAGAAACAAAAGCCTAAATGCGATACAGTAAAAAGTGCCTGTCTGTTAGACTAACTTCCTATGACAAAAGGAGTTCGATCAGACCCATAAAAATCACCCGTACGTTAAAATAATACAATCGAAATGAAATATAAACACGCTAACAAGGAATCTACAAAAATCATCTACCTTAATGTCCGGGGTTCGAGCTTGAGGCCTAGCTCTAAATTACAAGGAAAATTTTCCTACCATAACTAATCTGTTGACTGACGGCCCCCATATTCCTATCTAAATTTAAATGACATGCTTGAAGCAGAATTGGAAAGCTCTGACCTTATGTTATCGATGACATAACGAAGCGGCCCTCCCTGTGGACCACTGAATCTACCACATCATGATAGACTGCGGCGCTGGCATCAGATACTGTTGACCACTTGGAGACATTCTTTCTTGTGTGGCGCCTCCGTACAGCTCCCTCTGTAGTTGGAAGGTGTTCCCTTTGATGTCGCGCTGATCAGGTGCTCCCAACGTTCCTGGATCGATGCCCGTTGTCGTGTTGGCTTCAGCTCCTGGTTGTGGCTTCCTTGCAATGATGATGTCAAACACTCGTTCTGACTTGATGCTGGGGTAACTCCTCGCAGATATAGCAGTTCCAGTAGAATGTGCAGCTCGAAGACAAAGCGTTGTTCTCAGTACCAACACGCAGTATGACGACTCGTTCAAGCGGCCTTCTGGTCCAAGAATGAGCCTGATATGCCAGGCGGCCTTATTTTATAATCCCGTATAGCGCCATCACGCTGCTTGATCGCGTGCAATCTGCGCGCGCCCGCGAAGCTTTTCCCGCATAAAGTATATCATGAGCTCTAATTAACGAATGCATTAATGAATGCAGCCCTAATGCATATCAAAATAAAGCAGGTTGCAATTCTTGTCTCAAATCCAATGCAACTCTTCCGTAACCAAAGATATTAATTTAATTCTTACTTCCCTCCTAATATAAGTTTTGCCGGGATCTGGGAAGCGTCCCCAATCTTCATCAAGAGGCTTGGCTTGGGACATAACTCCTTTTAATGAGTTTCTGGAGATTTCTCATAATGACGCTCGCGCTCACTTCCCACAAGAACGCTTCTTCTGGACTCCTTTATGACATATACAGTAAGACACTGGCTTCGTGGGTGGCCTAGTGTGATTCCAATATCCAATACTAAAATTAATACAATTGTCCCAATGAACAGTATGGTTCATAGCCCCCCGTGAACGACAAAATAAAATTTTGTCAAAAATTTTATTTTCCTAAATGTCGAGATCATCTTCTCATTGCAATCATATATGCTGTCAATATTCAAAACTTCATGGCACGGGACTATCTTCAGCTACAGACATGATAGCCTCCCGATCCTTCCTAACTTGGTAATAGGCATCCAGCAGAGCTAGAAATCTCCGGTGGTTACTCTCGCAGTCTTGACACTCCGTTTCGTCGCGCTGCTCAGGTAGCTGTTTATGGTTTCCTGGAGAAATCATATTTACTTCTTCTTCTCCTTCTTCACCATTGGGTACCTCTGGTTGTTCTTCTTCGCCGTCACGTTCATCTTCTTCCGGAATGACAACCTCTTCTCCGGCAATATATTCGGTGTCTTCTTCCCCAAGTTCTTCTTCCTCTTCTTCGCCTCCTTCTTCTTCATCTTCCTGATTGTCTAATTGGTATTGGCCTGGTTGAAAAAAAAGCTTAAGATTTGCTGAGTTAAAGACCTTAGTCACTGTAGCGTCCAAGCTTTGTACCTTGTATGAGTTATTTTCATAACTATGAATTATTCTATACGGTCCAGTATATAGCTCAGCGAACTTATGGTAGTATCTCTCCGTAGGGTTAGAGACAGTGGGTGTCTTAACTAACACCAACTCGCCCACTTGTAGGGGTCTATGAAATCGCTTGTTCCTGGTTCTTCGCAGCCGCTTCTCAGCCTGTGCTTTTAAGTGTTCCGCAACGTTACTAACACATATCTCTCGAGCTAGTTGAGGATCCCTAGGGCACGGAATTACATTTTCCCAAGGACGTTTAGGCAGCTCATTATTGTGAATCCATGCTGGAATCAAACCGGTCGATTCGTGCCTGGTTGTGTTAATACACTGTAATAATGGGCACTACAGTGTTCCACTTATAATGTTCTCTCGGGCAGTATATCCTACAATACTTGGATATCTCCCTCATGACACGTTCACTCGGGTTAGCTTGCGGATGTCCGATGCTGGATAAGACATGCTTAATTCCTAGTCTTTCTAGTTCACGCTTAAACCCTGCAGCAGTGAATTGGCTCCCATGATCACTTAAGATGCTCTCAGGCTTACCCATAATGGGTATTATCTTCCTTTTGATCTGCGATAGCGTCGAACGAGTATTCGCCTTTTGAATAGGGCATAATGTAACAAATTTACTGAAGACGTCCAAATACAGACAAGGATGTACTTTAAGCCCCTAGTAGCAGAGGGTAAGGGACCGAAGAAGTCTATTGCATATAATTAACGTGGTCCCGTAGGTATCAGTGGTCGTGGCGGTTGCTTCAGAAGGTACGGATTTGGTTTCACCCTCTGACAGATGTCACAGGTACGCAGGATTTTCTGTACCATCGACCTCATTCTAGGCCACACGAAAGTTTCCTGCAGTATTGCTACCACTTTATCAATTCCTGAATGTCCTGTCGAGTGATGAGCTATCCACACCAAGTCAATCTGTAATCGGGGAGGTACCACAATTCTAAATTTCGTATGATTCTCATCCACAAATTTATGTAAAATATTGTTAAAATAGTGATAATTTGCCGCTTTGCGCTCCGCTTCAGCGTACTGTGGAGTCCCGGGTTGGAGTTCTTTCCGAAAGTACTGGATCAGCCGTCCGGTCTCTGGGTAATTTTCCTGTTCCTCATGAATATTCCGAAGTCTCCCCAGTATATTCTGATCCTCTTGGTCTAACATAGTTAAGTGTATTGTAAGTTCCTCCGGATTAGGATTTCTGCTCAACGCGTCAGCTAGTATGTTCAATTTCCCTGGGCAATGTTCTACCGTGAGGTCGAACTGCTGGACGTAAAGTGCCCATCTACTGACCCGTGCATTAGCCATGTCCGTCTTAAGAATGAAGGTAAGTGCTTTGTGATCTGTTCTAATCACTACTGGGAATCCGTATACATACTTTCTGTAGTGTGCTAAGGCAGTAACTATGGCTAACATCTCCAACTCGGTGGTCGTGTATTTCAACTCGTGTCCTCGTAATTTTCTACTCATGAAAGCCAAATATGATATCTTATGCTACCTCTCGGGTGTTTCCTGGTAAAGTACTGCTCCGACTCCTACTGCAGAAGCGTCCGTCTGTATGATGAACTTCCTATCGAAGCTAGGGTACCCCAATTTTACGGAATTTTCTAAAAGTACTTTAGTGTTTACAAAAGCTCTTTCTTGCTCTTCTCCCCATTTCCATCTATTATTGGTCTTCAACATATCTTGAAGTGGCGCCACTGTATCCGTGTAACCGGGACAATGATTGGAGAAAAAGTTCGTTAGGCCCAAGAACTGCCTAACGTGTTTAATCTTGATTGGCCTAGGAAAATTCTGTATCGCTGCAATTTTAGCTGGGTTCGGCCGAATGCCTCGACCGTCGACAACATGTCCCAGGAACAGTACCCTGCTCTGACAGAAGTGTGATTTCTCAAAATTAACCTTGAAATTGCATCGCTCGAGGTCCTGAAAGAGTAAATTCAATTTTTCCATGTGTTCTTCTAGGGTTTTAGTGCAGATTAAAATATCGTCGATATACCGAATCGTAAACTATTTTACCTCGGGACTGAGGTTCGATTCCAGTGCCCGGATCAAAGCAGCACAACTTGAGGCCAGGCCAAATGGAAGACGTAGGAAAATATACGTCTGATTATCAAAAAAAGTATCCGGTTAGCATATTTGTACTTGGATCCAAGACGATATGGTGAAAGCTTGAGGTCATGTCTTCCGTACTGAAAAATTCCATATCTCCGAACTTCTTAAGAATATCCTTAAGGTTTGGAGGTCTCTCATACTCGGGGACTAGGCGTTGGTTCAAAGATCGTGCGTCTAGGCACACGCGCACAATTCCATTTGCCTTGGGCACTGCACATAACGGGTTTAAAAACGGACTCGGGGACTTGGCGATTATCCGGTTCCTCTCCATGTCTTCGATTACCTCCCGGACCTGGGGTAGCATTTTCTCTGGAATCGGATATGGTCTCTGTTTGAACGGCTCCCAGTTATTTACACATAATTTATATTGGTAATTCGGGATCTTTCCAGGCCTCGAACCAAAGACCGTCTCATGCCTCATCAGTAACTCCTGCAGCCGCCCCTTGTCTTCCGGGCTAATCTTTGCTTCTTCGATTTTACTCGGCAACAGATCCAAAAAAATTTCTCTCTCTCGCTGTTCTTCCAATTCGGATACCATAATTTCGAACTCCCGGAATAATTTCTTCGTGACCCTGTAGCCACCTTTCTGAATCAAGTTCTTCCGTCTGCATATCCATTGTCCAAATACGTTCACCGGGTTGGTAATCCTGGTTCTTGTTTAACTCTATTCGTTCCTGGTTACCATTTAATTTCAACTGGATAGAGTTTGTACCCATGTCAATAACAGCTTCGTATTCTCTTAAGAAATCGGCTCCTAATATAAGATTGTATTCCATTTTAGGAAGCACAATACATGGATGGGACACCAGTAAATCTCCAATCTGGATGTCAAGTAATACCTGCTCCTTACAGGACGTTACTTTGTCAGGTATAATACCCTTAATTTTGACCTTTGAAATTGGTATGGACGGGATACGAACTCTGCTTTGAATTTCCGAAACAAAGGCCTGTGATACGACACTGACCGTGGCTCCAGTATCAGCCAGAGAGCGTACGTTTAAACCGTGAATTCTCGTATAAATTACAGGTAATTCTTTAGGTCGGGGCAAGTTACTTTTATTAGGATCCTCTAGTAGATCATCTGGAGTGATAACCCAATTATGAATAGCTATAGTCATCCAACCGGCATCCTCGCGAAATATTCTATCTCCTGGCACTAAATTTCTCGTTTTTTATCCTCCCTCTCGATCTCAGCAAAGCTGGGTGCATTTGGGTTGAGACTCTTCTGCCTGGCTCCATTGTGAAATTCTTGGTATGCCAAGCTCGTAGCTCCAGGAGAGTTGGCAGCACTGTGAGTTCGTATTGCTTCCTGCCATGTGTCGCGTGTTGACATATTCCCCGATTCTCTTACTCTTGAGTGGTAGGCGCCGTCTTGTCTCTCACCATTTCTCGGGCGCAGTGAACTCTCCCTCGGCCTGTCATATCTCGCTCGGTTCCCATTCCACCGCTGGCTGTTACTTCTGGGATTGTAACGCTCACCGTCTCGTCTCCAGTACGGCCGGTCATTCCGCCGCTGTTCAAATGAATTCCTTCGGCGTTCTTGCCCTCTCCATCGGTCCGGTTCCTCCTGCCATGTGCTCCATCTTCGAGGTCGCCAGTTCGTATCTCCTCTGGTTTTAGGACTTTCTTCATCTCGTTCCCTCCGGGTAGGCGTTTGAGTGCCGGAGTTTTGACACTCCTTGTGGCTTCTTTCTCCCATCTGCTCTTCCGCCTGTACGTTCACATTATGGACAGTCTCTATGGCCCGTATACGTGGCTGATGCAGTGCAGACATCTGGTCCCAGAGCCTAAGCATTTCTTCCGCTGCCACCGCCGTCGTAACATTTGCCGCGATAAGAGCCCTCTGTACCTCTACAGGCAGCTGTCTGATAATGGTTGTGACGATTTCCATTTCATCGGGCTGATGATCTAGCTCTTGCAAACGTAAATATTGTGAAATAAAGAACTCGCTTAGTCTTGTGGGAGTACTATTCGGATATCTACGAGCGTAGAGCTCCATTCTAAGCGCCAACTGATGCCCCTGATTCCAGAATTTATTCAGGAATGCCCGTTTAAACTCATCATAATTCTTAAATGATTGCCCAAACGCCTTAAACCAGGCTCCAGCAATCCCTCCAAGATACTTTTCTGCCGTGCGTAGTCTGCGCTCTGGTGGTATCTGGTCTTCGTCCATGTAGGTCTCTAACTCTTTAAGGAATGAACGGGACGTGACCTCTCCATTTCCCTCGAATTTCTTCGGTTTCTCCTCGGGTGCCCTAATCCAATGATAACCCGGTAAAACACTGTCCTGACTGAATAGGGTTGAATTTCCTACTCTTGGCTTTGCCCTAAATGATTCTCCTAGTATCTCATGTCCCTCATCCTGACTTTCATTCAGGCTGTCATCTCCATACTGGCGTTCTATCGGGCTATGAGTCCTACTCAGCTTCCGCTTCTTTACTCCGTTTTCTTCCTCAATTTTTAATTGGTCCAACTTATCACGCATATTCTCCATTTCATGTTCTAACCCTTGTACACGCTTCTCAGTTGTCCGTTGTTCCTGCTCTCGGCACTTCTTCAAACCCTGGACCTCTGCGCTGACTTCCTTCCTAGTCTGTTGTAAACCCAGTTCCAGTCCAGCAATTTTAGCCTTATTTTTCTCGGTCGTCCTTTCATATTTGTCTACCATTTCTTGAGTCCTAGCCTCTAGTTTTTCTTCTATTCTGACTAGTTCTTCTTGGGTATAGTCCATACGGACTACTACTGCCACCAGGTTTTCTCTAAATGTTCCTAGTTCGGACTGGGTCTCCTTATCTTTTTCTTCCATACGCTGTTCTATTCCCTCAATACTGTTCTTTACGTCCCGAATTTGCTTCTCTACCGTTCTGTGCGATTCTTCAACCTGTTGACTCAACTTCTCGGTCGTGTTAACACAGCACAGCCGTACATTCTCTATTTTCGTATCTAATTCTGCTATGGTTTCCCTAGTCGCTTCATTTTCAGAGGCCAATTGCTCCAAACGAATGCTAGTGTGTTCCTTTAGCTCAGTTATTTGGTTAGCTACCCGTGTTTCAGTGAGTACTAATTGTTCGGTCAAGTGTTCCTTAAGTTCTTTTACTTGTTCCGAGTTCCTAATTTCCTGTTCTTTAAATTTTGCACTGACTTGTTCGTTCAAACGTTCACCAAGCGCCACAAACTGTACCTCGTTTTTGGCACACTGTTCATTGAATAGCTCCTTTAGCTGATCGCTCAGGTGCCTCAGCACCTCACCCATGTCTACCGACATTCAAGATTCACTCGTAATAAGGTCCGGCGGAAAAACCGCTCCGTATGTCATCGATTAAATTTCAACTACTATCAACTTCCTACACTTTCTAATTTATCAAAATGTTCCTAACTGCTAAACTCTCGAACTTCCAAAGCCTAAATTGGCTACCTCAATCTAACATCATGTCATTCAAACATAGGGTAACCGTCAGCACAACACTATGATACAAAATATATACAACACAAACACAAAAATTCTCCAACAAAATGTCATAAAAACAGCAAAAACTACAACATGCAAAAATCAAATCTATACGATTCTACACCTGTAAAACACAATCTCCTGCAGGTCAAATCCCCGCATGAATATCATCCATCACTCCACGGAAACCACAAAATCAGCACATCCTCGCTAAACACCATCAACAGCAATATCCATATTCTAATGGTAAGACCAAGGACATAACATCAAAAAATACCCCTCTGAACTGGCCGTCATTCAACCTCACAAGTTTTAACAACATACTCCTAATATATCACAAAGCTAACAGTACAGATCCAAGACCACACTTGGTATACCTGCACAACACATAATTGAATGCAGCTGTCATAACAAATGCCTGAAATCAAGCCTTGCACGACCTTTATTTACCGAAATTTCAGGTCCTGCTTTTATAGACACAAGCTATGACCTATAGCCCTACTCTATGGGGAAAATCAGCAAAAGACCAGTTGGTTGTGTGAGCTCGTTTACACAACTATCAAGCATCACCTGACGGCATAATAAAACAAGCTGTATGACCCTCCTTACTGCAATCTCGGGTCCTCAGTTAGCCACACCAAGTTCACAATGTAGACAATAGCGCTATGGTCCCTTTTACTGAAATATCGGGCCATTCGTTGCTCGTCGTCATTAATACTATGGCGCTATTGTTAGCCCTCATTTACAGAAATCTCGAGCCACACCGTTGCTTGGCGACAAAATATTATGTCGCTATGGTTAGCCCTTTACGAAAATTCGGCCAACACGTTGCTCGGCGCCATAAATACTATGTGCCCTACTGGACCCTGAAGTTCCGGCCAGGCGAAAGCCGGTCTCGAACCCAGAGTACAGTAGTGAAAGAACTCTCACAGACGTGAGCTGGTGCACATAGTCTTACCTGAACATAATCCTCTTCACTCAGCCGGATAAGCGTTCTTCTCAGGGATAACATGGGCATAACGGGGCAACAAAAGATAAACACGAGGATATGTGACAAATCAGGTAAGAGTCGGCTAAGTAAAAATTAAAATAAAATATCTAACAGAAACATCGCTGCATTCAGAGTTTAACAAATAGGGATTTATTACATAAAATTGAATTATTTACAAATGAAAGAGCTTTACATTATGATAGGGTAAAATAACGCTGAGCCGATGACAACCAGTTCACTGCCTTCACGAAAACAGCTGTTCTGTAACAAGCATGTTACAATAGTGTAAGTAACGAACTCTAGAAAAACGGATATCTGCTGAAATACACATTATTGAATGACTCCCATAAAATTTACTATGCCTCGTACCGTCGAACCCCGGTGCAAACAAAAATCTCCACAAAATGTACAATGACCTGACTCGGTCACGAACCCTAGTCCCATGATAAGTAAGGCGTCAAAGATACCTATGCAAACAATATAAAATGGACATAATCAACATATACACGGGTGTCAGTATCAAACGGGCCAGTGTAAAATATTACGTAAAACAAATAGGACAAAAAAGATCTCTTCCTGCTTTCAAAACATCGAGGTCTTCTTCCCCTTCGCACACTTGACAAGCCGCAGACGACAAAACCAAATTCTCAAGCCTGTGACGTCAAGCTCAACGACCTTCACCCTCACCACTTCACTAGCGACAGTCCCCCTTATTTATGAGCACATCTGGGCGGCAGGCTAAAAATCTCGCCTTTCAAAAGAAACACCTCACGTAATCTGCTGCTAAAAGCCCTCATTTAAATACACCTGGGCTATCTGCCCTTGTCTCAACATCACCAGCAGTATCGCAAATCTTACTTCCGCCTCTCATGGGCTCAACATTGGTGCTACAAAAAACACTAATCATTAAGCGATAGTCACATGGCCATACTAGGCATCTCCAAATATATCCAATATACTCTCAATTGTGCTGGGCTCTCTCATATCACTCGCAAATCTTACTTCTGCCTCTCATGGGCTCATATCTCTCAAATATTCGGACTCGCTCGCTCTATCAGTGAAGCTGGGTGGTTTACTGGTTCATGCAGGTCTCACCAATACGTATCTACGTCTGCAGAAACAAAAGCCTAAATGCGATACAGTAAAAAGTGCCTGTCTGTTAGACTAACTTCCTATGACAAAAGGAGTTCGATCAGACCCATAAAAATCACCCGTACGTTAAAATAATACAATCGAAATGGAATATAAACACGCTAACAAAGAATCTACAAAAATCATCTACCTTAATGTCCGGGGTTCGAGCTTGAGGCCTAGCTCTAAATTACAAGGAAAATTTTCCTACTATAACTAATCTGTTGCCTGACGGCCCCCATATTCCTATCTAAATTTAAATGACATGCTTGAAACAGAATTGGAAAGCTCTGACCTTATGTTATCGATGACATAACGAAGCGGCCCTCCTTGTGGACCACTGAATCTACCACATCATGATAGACTGCGGCGCTGGCATCAGATACTGTTGACCACTTGGAGACATTCTTTCTTGTGTGGCGCCTCCGTACAGCTCCCTCTGTAGTTGGAAGGTGTTCCCTTTGATGTCGCGCTGATCAGGTGTTCCCAACGTTCCTGGATCGATGCCCGTTGTCGTGTTGGCTTCAGCTCCTGGTTGTGGCTTCCTTGCAATGATGATGTCAAACACTCGTTCTGACTTGATGCTGGGGTAACTCCTCGCAGATATAGCAGTTCCAGTAGAATGTGCAGCTCGAAGACAAAGCGTTGTTCTCAGTACCAACACGCAGTATGACGACTCGTTCAAGCGACCTTCTGGTCCAAGAATGAGCCTGATATGCCAGGCGGCCTTATTTTATAATCCCGTATAGCGTCATCACGCTGCTTGATCGCGTGCAATCTGCGCGCGCCCGCGAAGCTTTTCCCGCATAAAGTATATCATGAGCTCTAATTAACGAATGCATTAATGAATGCAGCCTTAATGCATATCAAAATAAAGCAGAAATTATACAGGTTGCAATTCTTGTCTCAAATCCAATGCAACTCTTCCGTAACAAAAGATATTAATTTAATTCTTACATCCCTCCTAATATAAGTTGTGCCGGGATCTGGGAAGCGTTCCCGGTCTTCATCAAGAGGCTTGGCTTGGGACATAACTCCTTTTAATGAGTTTCTGGAGATTTCCCATAATGACGCTCGCGCTCACTTCCCACAAGAACGCTTCTTCTGGACTCCTTTATGACATATACAGTAAGACACTGGCTTCGTGGGTGGCCTAGTGTGATTCCAATATCCAATACTAAAATTAATACAAGTGTCCCAATGAACAGTATGGTTCAATATCAAAGTGTAAATTCCACAGTAAACACTCCAGATAATGTATAAGACTAATACGCCGTCAACGTGTAGATACCTGTGGGCATTTTATATGAACTATTTTAAACGTGACAATTTTATGAATTTTATTTAACCTGTATATTTTGTTGCTATATGCAAACCTATTTACTTGCTTAGTTTTACCTATGGCTGATAATGACAATGTATATGTGTCGAAACCGGTACCATTTTAACTAATATGTTGTAATATAGCCTATAGTGCAACAATTGTGTATTGAAAAGGTGGAATCTGTTATATTAAATTACTGTTGTGATTCTCGGTTCAATACGGAACGGCCATGAAATTCATAACTTTAGACTTGGCCATGTTACTCAGTCGTCTCACTTCCCCACTGCTCACAGCTGACATGTTCGCAGGGGAAGCGTGTTCGGCGGGTAGCATAACTCCGCATACATCGGGGACTTTGCTTGAGAACCGTGTTACGGGTATAATATATATATATATTTATAAATTCAAACCTGATAAATAAGATTATTGGTAAAATAAAATAAAAAAATACTACAAATTTAATTCCATGTAAGCCAAAAAGAATAAACACCGCCACCTTCACCTTCACTAACCTCACCATATACAGCATTACCAACCCATTTAAGAAGCATAACATCAGAATTGCCTACCGAACCCGCAACACTAATCGGAATATATTCTTTAATTCCAACTTGGTAAATACTTCTCAGGACAAATTTACTAACTCTGGTATTTACAGACTCAAATGCCTCCAGTGTGAATTTTCTTATATCAGACAAACTGGCCGCAGTTTTAGAACTAGATACTTGGAACATTATAATGCCTTGAAGCATAAAAAATACTCTGCCATGAGCAACCACATGAGGGATTCCAGCCACAATTATTGTACAATTGATCAGTACCTCCACATTATAAAATATGTAAATAAAAGCAGCTTAATGACTGGATTGGAAAATACACACATTTTCTTGGATCAACATTTTAATAATAATAATAATAATAATAATAATAATAATAATTGGAATGATGTCCCAGAGAACAAAAGCCCATTAATTGAACAAGTCCCCAAGTTACTCCCTAATTTTAATATAAATTATTACATTTTCATAAAAATCTTCAATTATAAACATTTAAATACCCCTCCGGTCATCATAACAGATTCCACATTACCCTCTCCCCATAATACAACTCCTCCGCCAGCTTCCAGCACTCTCATTGTTGCGCCTATCCCTCCCGTCCCAACTTACTCTCTGCCTAAGCAATCTCACAGATACAAGACACGCAGCAATGGGCTTACGTTTAACAGACCCCCTTGAACGGCTAATGTCTCCGGTCAACGCTGATCCAACGTAAGGGGTAAGCGATCTTAGACTCACATTTTGAACACCCTATTTTCAAGGCCCGAATAAATCTTTTTCCTTTTTCCATTTTTCAGATTTCAGTTCACGCACTTGGCATCTTATTTTTTCTGTTTCGATCTTGGACTCCCTGTAAAAATGAAGCGGCTTCAGGCGTGATAAATTCCTGTTTGAAGTGTCACTACTCCATGTCTGCTACAATATGTGATTTCTCTTGCCCGTCTCACGTATTCTATACAAGAGTGTGATTTAACTATTTCTTCATTCAAAAGAATATAATCATCATTTTTTGTCATGATGAACATTCTTATTAACTGACTGGCAGCTATGAGTTTGATTATTACACTGGCAGCTATGAGTTTGATTATTACACTGCCAGCTCTGTGTTGTACCTAATGTTTTTAACCTCTGGCAACACGATTATTTGTTGTTTTTTTCTAAGTTAGCCATGATGAACACTTATATATTTTCACTTTAGTTTTATGTTTGAACATTCTGATTGTCTGACTGGTAGCAATGATACCCTAATGATATTAATTATTTCACTACCAGCTCTGTATTGTACTTTCTGTTTTTATCCTCTGTTTGAACATGATTGTGTTTTTTTCTCTTAGCCATGTTGTAATATTTTGTTTTTTCACAATAGTTTTTAGCCTATTTGATTTTCTAAATGTAAATGTTGTTTCATAGGGCACCATATATTTTAAGGACACTAGGTTCGGGGCCCTGACCTAACTTTAGGCTAAGATTTATTTTCGGCTGATGATGCTGACGACAGTTAAGCGAAACATGTCCCATCTCACAACACCTGTTGTAATGTTTATTTCCTAAATATAAGGAAAGTTAAGTATTGGAAAGGTGGTGTTAACTATTATTCTTATTTCAAAGTTCATTATCGCGTTCCTCCGCCAACATCCGGCCGACGTGTTGGCATTCTATGTGACGTCATCTTCACTGCTATCTCTCTTCAGTCGCATCAGCCATGCTTCATTCTCTTTGAGCCATGCACTGCAAGCAAGAGCATACGAGGTTCCGTCTTTTTGAAACTTTTGAAAATACTTTTGTTCCCGACTATAGAGTCTAAACAGTGTAGATCTATTCCCAGATGATCTCTGATATTCCCAGTTGGTGTATATGTAGCAGAAGCCAGTCCTTCCAAATAAAGCCGTACTGTAGAAGGTATGCCTAACCATCAGCTGATAACTAGCATATGTTACGAGTTGTACTTCCGAATGTAATACATAGTAACTGGTAACATTCTTTTGATAACTGCGGCTGTTGAAACACAGACCCTTATTTTTGAGTATATTTCATGCTTGTTCTATACATTTGTCACATCAGGATTTGCGTAAACTTTTGTCCATGAGATAAGACAGACCACATTGTTTAGGTTAGGTATATTATCGCCCTGATAGTGCCAAACATTCAACGGAAAAAATAAAAACAAATAACATGAAAATATACTGCATTTATGGAAATCTACAGGTGTGGCAGTAATGAGTTTTATTATCATAATGTTTAATTTGTACGTTCGTTGTCTCTTCTTTTATTAATACCGGTACCCTGGTACATTTTGTTTGGTGTCTCCAAAAGTCGTTTAAGGTACGTCTGGACATAAAATTATTATTTTTGTTAGGTATGTCGGCGAGTAAAACAATAATTTTAATTGGATAGCTTTTGTCACGTTTTAAACTTACTTCTCTCCAAATATATACCTATAATGGCCCAAGTTACGAGATATTAAACGACCACTTTTTTAATGATCTCGCCTGCTCTATAAATAGCAATAACCGCGAATATTTCTCAACTAAAGTAAACTCATTTCCTCATCCTGAAGTGATACAGCCCTTTTTTTTGTTTGCTAGTTGCTTTACGTCGCACCGACACAGATAGGTCTTATGGCGACAATGGGACGGGAAAGGGCTAGTAGTGGGAAGGAAGCGACCGTGGCGTTAATTAAAGTACAGCCCCAGCATTTGCCTGGTGTGAAAATGGAAAACCACGGATAACCATTTTCAGGGCTGCCGACAGTGGGGTTCGAACCTACTATCTCCCGAATACTGGATACTGGCACAGCCCTTTTTAGACACACGCCCAATGGAGGGAAGTTGCAGGTACCGCTTCTACCGCATATCGGCCTTCCTGCCACTCGTAAATCTCTGTTAGTACGGTACCGAGAATCGAAGTCAGACCCCTGAAAACAGCAACTAATTGTGCAAGCCATTACGCTGGCGGACATTATTAACTACAAAACACAGGCATATAGCATGACTAATGCATGCCTGCAATGTGTGGGTTGGACACGAAGCTGGGCCTATTCATCTATTTGTGCCACGTCATCAGAGCTGCAGTAAACCTACGCTACAGAGGCGGACATTCCCTAACTGCGAAACACGGATGTACCGAATGGATTTTTCATTGCGTAGGTCGTACGGACGAAACTATTCACAAATTTGTGCAATGTGATCAGAGCTGCAATAAGACTTGTACCCGCTTCGAAGTCATCCTTCTCTGACGAATTACGTTGGGGTTTCTTATAGGCGAGATTTATTTTTTTCATTTTCTTCATTTCAGAAAGCTAGGGGGGGTGTAATATGCGAGGAGATCTAATACATAAGTAAATACGGTAATCTCATTTAAATTTTAAGCCAGACTCCACATTAAATTATACCATCATGTCTTGCCATACCAGAGTTTACCAACCATACTTCACTACCTCCCTTTTCATCACTCTTTCAATCACTCTTTTTATTATTTAATCATTCTTGGCCACTACCACTCCAATCTCTTTTAAATTTCAGGCCATACTCACATTAAATAACTAAGCCACTTTTGGCAGAGTCACACTTAGCCATCACCACCACTCTGTTCATCAATCTCATACCACCAACTCATTAAAATACTCAATCTCATTTAAACTGTAAACCAGACTCCACTACCGACCATACTCTACTCACCTTCCCACTTAAATATACTCAACTATCAAACTCCTCATTAAATTCACTATTCATTTCAAATACAAATAACGTACACACTTTACCATCTACCGAATTTAACTTCTTAACATCTTCCACACTGAATATTAACAAACCAACCCACCTTTCATCATGACCACTCCCTTATTAGCTTAATCACACTCCACATATAACGGCATCCCTCTTCATCTGAACTCACCATTCAAATATACTTAACTTTAATCACACTAAACCTTCCAATCTGTAATTATACATTAACACAATTGCCTAGCTTACTTACTAATACCTTGGCTTTTTACTTCTTGTTATGCCTTCATCACTTTTAGCTTTCTTACCCCACAGTTCCTTTAAACTCAAGCTTCTCCCTTTAATTATAGTTCCTCCTACTTCCGCTTCTTCCTTCAAACCATGATTTTCATTATGCATATGTTCACTCACCATTTCTTGTGTTTTTCCCTCCTCGGGCTCTTCCTGTATCCACATTTCCTTTCCCGCACTGGCCTCCAGCCTCATTTCTTTTCCCGCTTCCTTGATTCCTCCTAAAACCGCTTCTGTGATCTCACTGTTACTCGGTGTTCTCCTATTTCTGTAATGCACATCCTCTCCGGTTGTACTCATTTCTTCCTGCTTAAGACTCTCTTTCAATGCTTGAAGTTTTGTCACTGTCCAACTTTGAGTCCATTTCCCATTGGTCACCACCTGTTTCTGGCCCCTAATATGCGCCCTCAAACCTTGCATTCTTGCTCTCACTGGATGTTTCTTTAAAATCTTGGATTTCTTAATCCCCTCTCTTCCCATATCCCTCTTAATCCAAATCTTTTCACTCTGCAGATTGCCAGCGTTTCTTGTCACTATGTCCGCCATCAATGTGGATAGCAGTGTCACTTTTATAGGTCTGTGCTACTCTATTCAGCATCATCTATATTGAACTCAATGAAATTAATTTTCATTTTATTTTGAATGACATATACCACTTTATAATTAATGTCCACTTTAGCTTCTGCCTTTTATTCCTGCACACCGGAAATAAATATGGATTTCCTCCTACATTCTTGGCTGTTGGCTTCTATTTCTTTCTTCAGATTCAACACCTCCTCTTCCATATTTTTTAATTTTCTTCCTTACTGACACAATTTCTCCCTCACTGTTTTCCATTTTTGCCTTACATTCTTTCGTGTTTTCCTGAATCCACTGCCTTGTCTTTTCATGCTCCTTAACTTGCTCCTTATCATCTTTGTTAACAGTTCAAACGGGCAGAGCTCCTCCATTACCTCCTTTATGACCTTCCTTATGACTTCTATGTCCTCCCAGCTCATGTTGCCATTGCTCTGCAGGCCTGGATTTACTTCCATTCCCCCAATAACCAGCAGCGCAGTGACCATCACTGCCACCAACAGCGTCTCACCCTTCAGTCCAATTTCCACTTCACCTTCCTTCCTTTTTTTGTTCCCTTCTTCATTCTTCCCTGCAATCTTCCGATAGCGACCTGATATTGCTCTGTACCGATCATCTTCCTCGTCACACTCCACTTGACCCGTCCACTCCCCCCTTTTACTGTACTCTACTCAGCCACACACTCAACACGGCACGTCTGTTCCCGTTGCTTGCTTAGGCTATACTGAATATGTCTCTTAATGTTGCTGTCTCTCTTTGTAATTATTAATTGCTGCTTCCTTTCCATTACTTATATTTTGACATTGGAACATAGTGTACATTAATTATAGTTATATCATGCAATTAAGAATTAATTTTGCGAGCTCTTTCTTGTTTATTTACATATTTTCGTTTTGTTGCTTAGACTAGATTTCCTAATTTACTTCCCTTATTTATAGAATGCTACAGACATTAAGGAGGAAATAACTATAGAAGAACATACAACGGATCAACTGGAGCCACATATCAAGGAAGAAGACAGGTAAGTACGGTCTAGTTATACATCCCTCGCACTAGCTCCCTCTGTGGACCTGTAGTAAAGTGTCAGCCTCTTTATCCCAAGATCTTGGATTTAAACCCAGCAGAAATTGTAGGATTTTCAGAAAGTGGATAAAAAGTCCAATAGATACTTCTTGTGTTACGATGATGTTATTGTTGAGTCATCAGTCCGTAGACTGGTTTGATGCAGCTCTCCATGTCACCCTATCCTGTGCTAACATTTTCATTTCTATGTAACTGTTGCATCCTACATCTGCTCTAATCTGCTTGTCATATTCATACCTTGGTCTACCCCTACCGTTCTTACCAACTACACTTCCTTCAAAAACCAACTGAACAAGTCCTGGGTGTCTTAAGATGTGTCCTATCATTATATCTCTTCTTCTTGTCAAATTTAGCCAAATCGATCTCCTCTCACCAATTCGATTCAGTATATCTTCATTCGTGATTCGATCTATCCATTTCACCTTCAGCATTCTTTTGTAACACCACATTTCAAAAGCTTCTATTCTCTTCCTTTCTGAGATAGTTATCGTCCATGTTTCACTTCCATACAATGCCACGCTCCACATGAATGTCTTCAAAAACATATTTCTAATTCCAATATCAATGTTTGAAGTCAGCAAATTTCTTTTCTTAAGAAAGCTCTTCCGTGCTTGCAATAATCTGCATTTTATGTCCGCCTTACTTCATTGTGAAAACTGAAGCTTATTTCCCACTATTATCTCGTGCATATCACATTAAGAAATGCAATTACACTAAATATAACGGTCAGCTCGAGACACTCGTTAAATTACTTCACAATTTTCGGTTATTTTACCCTTGCAGAAATTTGCGCTCACGAGTAATTATCATGTTACCGTGCCAGGCCTGTTTCATCCCGCATTTTTTTGTTTAACAGTACCGGTCAAACGTTTTCGATCACCTACCACAACTATGGATTTGTGGTTAAAACAGAGATTTAGTTTTAAATAATCTATCATAGCCCTGTTCTAGTAATAAAACAAGCATAAACATGTAAAGACGGAATGAATCTGCTGTGTATTTGACCGGTTCTACGAATAGGTCTCATTCATTCAGCTGTCTGTGTAGCTAGCAGTTCACATTAGTTTTCAGTACACTGTGTGCAGTTAGCAGTGTGTTTGTGTATCTGATCAGGTGCATACCATGTCACCTCCAAATGGGATGGAAGCAGAAGATTGGAACTGAAAAACGTGCTGTAATTGTAGCTCTGCATCACGAAGGGTATTCTTGTAGGACAATAGTAACTAAAGTTGGCGTAGCCCAATCTACAGTGGTGTATACATTGCAGCGATTCAAGCAAACCGGTGCCAATGCAAGTGTTTTGCGATCTGGAAGACCCCGTGTAACATCATACAGGGAAGATAAGTTCATATGAGTACAGTGTAAACGTCAGAGGACTCGTACTGCACCTGTCCAGGGTTCCAGTGCATGACACTGAATATTAAACTGACTGTTCATTAACGAACAGATCTGCTGATTAGACCGAACGCACTGGATATACTGGAATACACTGGCTTCTTGCCTCTCGCCTATATAGTGGAAAGCCTTATTTTCTGGAGGGGGAGTCAGTCCCCGCCCCCTTGTCAAACATCGCTCCGCTGGCAGGTATATTTACACTTTGAATTTAATATCAAATTAAAGCCTGTACATCCCACTTTCCACTGATCAATATTCGTTTCGAATCCTTCGCTGGTTTGTCTGTAATCATCAAAGCGTCAGTATCAATTCCCAGTAGGTTGAGCCTGACCTCGGGGATTTTTTAGTTTTCCTGGTCCTGTCAGAGCCGGACATCTGGTTTTCATAACTTCAAGACATCAACTACCTGCACTCTTCCCATTATTATTATTATTATTATTATTATTATTATTATTATTATTATTATTATTATTATTATGTAGAATGGTTTTCTGCATGATAAATCCGCATAAAATCTCCTCATTCATCGCAGCTATAACTTGAAATTATCTATCAAGTATTTCCGAGTTATTAATGTTAATACCCTCGAAACAGTTGACAGCTACACTCTGGTGCCACTAGATATTTACGGGAATACATGGGGTGATATCGTCTCGTATGTTGAGACGACTTCTTTGAGGCTGTTTCGTGACCTCACTTCTCAGTCATGTGACATCTTGCTTGCTCCAGCTCTCTCGCTCAGAGGGAGAACGAACTCCACGTATGAGCGCTTGTACTCCCTGTTTTCCCAATTGCGCACAATGAGAGGAGAGGCGCGCGACTCTACGGGGGGCGGCTCGCATCCCGGAACCATCAAGAGTATCCTCATTTGGCGGCTATTTAACGCAGAACCGCGCGGAAAACGGCATAAGCTCTGTACAGGATGTCTCTACATACATATGATGAGGTCGTGAACGGTCACAGTACGGCAACTGAGATTCGCGAGAAAGTCAATAATATGCGAGCTGCTCCAATCTTTGCCTCAACAGTGCAACGCGGTCTTCGTGAATGAGGTTTAAAGGGGTGCATAGCGGCCAAGAAACCTTTGTTACGGACACAAAATCAGGTGAAAAGAATGCAATGGAAGCAGCAACATAAGAACTGGAGCGTGCAGCAATAGTCCAAGGTGTTATTCACGGATGAATCAAAGTTTGAAGTATTTGGGAGCCATCGTCGAATATTTGTTCGTCGACTTCGTGGAGAACGTATGAAGAGACAGTGTGTGACACCTACGGTGAAGTATGGTGGAGGGTCGGTTATGGTGTGGGGATGTTTCGCGGGTGATAAAGTAGGTTATCTAGTGCGAATTAATGGAACATTAAAGAAGGAAGGATATCAGAGGATACTGATCAACAATGTAGTTCCATCTGGCTAGGGGCTTATCGGTCGTGGGTTTGTTCTGCAGCAGGACAATGACCCTAAACATTCTGCTAAATTGTGTACAGGGTATGTAAATGGAAAAGAGAAATGTGGGAAACTGAAAAATATGATTTAGCCAAGTCAGTCACCAGACTTAAATCCCATTGAACTGTTATGGGATGAACTTGACAGGAGGGTCCTAAAACTGAGGTCAACTAATGTTGAAGAGCTATGGAATAATTTACAGAGCTGTTGGACTGCAGTATCTACACAAACACGACAAGATCTTATTTCCAGAATGCCAAGGGTTTGTGCGGCTGTTCGGAGGGCAAAGGGTGGATACTTTGAAGAGGCTAAAATATAAACCATATTGTATTCTACTTAATGATAGAGAGAGAAGATATATATTTTTTGGTCTATTTAGTTTTTACGATGTGGTTGTACATTGAAATAAAGTATCTCGTTTTCTGCATAGGTGATCGAATACTTTTGACCGGTAGTGTAAGTGTGGTATCTGTGAATCCCCAGACAGCATGCGAGTTGTTCTGCCCTTTTCCCTGGCTTCGTATCTGTCTCATACATCTTGCCATACCCAAACTACCTCGCTTTGCCGTTCTTCGAGCTCCCAGAATCTTTCGCCCGTTTCCAGCTTTGACACCCGGAAATTATGATACTTCAAGGTGGTCAAATACGTCAGACACGCGTCACATGAAAGGAACACATGCGGAACAAAATTACGGCATCTCGGCGTTTCCGGAGGCCTTCAAATTTAGTTAGTAGTACGTGAAATATTAACATTATTGTTACATAATTTACTTACGTTTAACTGTGCATTGCTTAAGTCCATGGTTTCTGCCGTTCCTCTTTCATCTAACAACGAAATATTTCGCGTTACCCTTACGCTGTTTAGTGCCTTTATTATTTATCATTTTCGCAATCCGTGCTTCAGCTTCATGCATAAGTTTCATGCTGCTGTCGCCGCACCATCCTGTGTTATTTATCACAGCCGCCACCAGAGGTGCATCATCCCCGATACTCACCAATCATGTGGTAGAATTGGCTCTCTACATTGGTAGATTGCTGGAGGGTACTTAACGGGCTGCTGGCAGCACTGATATAACTGTGTAGGTGTTACGATCACTTCGATCGCCTTTCTTGCATAATGAGTGTATAAGAGAAGTTTTCAAGTCATCAGGTATCGTGCCGAACTTCCGGTAGTCGACTAGGATCCGGTTAAATTCTCGATGTTTTCATCTCCACCAGCTTTCACAGCTCTCACAATGATGCAATCCTTTCAGGGCGCTTTGTGCTTCTTGAGGGCGGTAATGACCTGCTACATAATTGGTAGTTCATAGGGTACGTGGATCTCTGATGAATCATTTATTGGTTGCCTTTCCCCAGACTTCGCAGTTGAGCGATTGGTTCCCGTCTTCGAGCTTCTACCACAAGATTGGGGGTTTTACAGTGTTTTTCTACTGTTATTGTTCATGGTATGTCTATTCATGGTTTAGCAGCTGTTGTTTTCACAACTGGGGAGCACTGAGGGACTTTCGTTTGAATCACGGCCATTCCAGAATTCTTGATTCATGTTTGTTCATGGACGCTGCCTGCCCATTAAATGTTTTATAACCTGACAAAAGTCACTTAGTTAATCTAATTTCTCGAACTGCTTAATCGAAATTTTGCGTCATATCGTTCTTAACTGTCCAAACGTTTGTGATGATTTTTGGATTAAATAATGTGCTTATGGCGTTCCTTATCTCCGACTGTCTGTGCACAATGACTTGTGGCTCCCCAGAATTTGAAGGCTTGAATACACCATCAAAGGTTATGGGAGATACGATGCTCTGTACTGACATCTGCACCCTTATTCTCTGTTGTAATTGAACTTGAACATTTATTTACAAGCATTTGTAATTTTCACAGATTGTATTTATGTGTGCAGTGATAGTTTTTCCATTAGGTTTTGTTATTATCTACTCTCACTGTGCAGATATACCATAGCCTTGTTTAGTATGCAAGATTATTTTTTTATTATGTCCATGATGTAATGTTGTTTGGATCAGTTATGTTGTTAAAAAATAAGAACCATTTTGGTAGCTACGTATGTTGCGTTTGCTTGTGGATTCTTGGTTTCATTTTGTTCTGTTACTCGTAAACGGTAATAACATACTTGTGTTTTCTGTATTCTAGTGTGGAGAATGTTGTAGTATTCTTCAGAAGTCCAATGGATACATGTGATAATAACAGCAAGATATTGGAAACAGCAAGTGATCTCATATGCAATATGCCACCTCATATTGTAAGCCACCAACAAGTGTTGTCTCACTCTGGAGAAAGGCCAATCCATTCTTTAGAATGCAGTAATATATTTTTTCTTAAATCTTCCGTCGAGAGACAAGTATCAACCTGCAGGGAAAGTCCCCAACATCGTACTGCAAGTGGTAAAGCTACACTGTCCATGTCTCTTCATTCAGAAGTGCATAGTCACTCAGATGTTTGGAAACACCAATGTAGTACATGTGGTAAAAGTTTCAAAAAGAAGTTTCTCCTTGATCAACACATTCGCTCTCACACAGGAGAACGTCCTTACTTATGTGAGGAGTGTGGTAGGAAATTTTCCACTAAATCTGGTCTAAAAAGACATCTCCTTAATCATACTGATAATCGTCCAACTGACAAACGTCCATTCAAATGTAGTGAATGCGGTAGAAGCTTCCTTAAGAGAAGTCATCTTATTGAACACAAATTTATTCACACTGGGCAACGCCCTTTCCACTGTACCGAATGTGGTGCTTCCTTTCCTCAGACGTCTAGCCTTCAAAAACACCTGTTCACACATACAGGGGAGTACCCTCATAGTTGTAGTGAATGTGGTAAAGGGTTTATAGATACCAGCAATCTCAGGAGGCACATGGTTACGCACACCAATGTACGAGTGCACTCGTGTAAGGAATGTGGCAAAGTTTTTTCTCTGAAAGATAGTCTTAAAATGCATGTTCTTTCTCATTCCTGTCATCTGAAATCTACTGCTGCAGAACGCCCGTATGGTTGTGATGTATGTGGCAAGAGGTACAGCGATAAGAAGTGTCTTCGCAGTCACCTGCGAATGCACACTGGACTACGCCCGCATTGCTGTTTTATTTGTGGTAAATGCTTTAGTGTAAAGGGCACCCTTACTAGTCATATGGCCATTCATAGCGATGAACGCCCTTACTGTTGTAGCGAATGTGGTGGAACATTCTCTCGGAAATCTTATCTAAAGCAACACCACCTGCGGATACACGCCAGGGAACGTCCACATTAATGTGAAAAAAGTGGCGTGATCACAATAATGGTGACTCCCTCCTCACTCACACCAGCAATGCCGCTGTTGTTATGAATATGGTGCAAGCAATACGGAATGTCGTTATCGGGTAATATTTAATTTGATTTCTACATTGGTTCGTAGTAAAAAATACCCTTGTTAGCTGTGTAATGAAACTGTCCTCATTGTTGGTTTGTAATGTCTGAGCACCTTTCATTTATGGATGGGACTAAGTACTTCAGGCTTGAAAATAGTCGTGTGTTTTTAATTTCATTGCTCCACTGAGATATTTTAAAAATGGTATATTTTCTCCTGATCATTATGGAATGTTAGATTTATTTATTGTTACCTTCCTGCTAGTTTTTCCTTGATAGTTGAACACATAGACGTATATGATCGTGCAATGAATTGTCCTGAACATCATATAAGGAATTAGGTTTTTCTACATTGGTGATAATATTTTCTAGAATAAATTGCAGGCGGATCATTATGCAAAGACATCCGGACACACATTATTACTAATATTTACACCGCATTAACTAGCTAATACAATATTAATCAGTCAGCTAAACATTAAAGGGCATTCATTAACCCAATCATATGCCAGGTAATTAGGAAACATGAAACCACCACAGAGAAGCAAATATTTAGAGACTCATGCACACGCGTGTTCTGACAACACTCCTATAATAATAATAATAATAATAATAATAATAATAATAATAATAATAAAATCGGGAGGTACACTTCAACCCCTTGCACATACAGTAAATTAAGCACGTTCAAGAATGCTATCTATCACATAAAAATTAAAACAACTAGTACAAGAAGATGGACGTTGATCAATAGATGTCACTACTAAAGTGGTAGGGTAATGTGTTATTTTAAGGTTTCATAAACTGACTGAATTTCTGTTTTTTGTGTGTATAACAGTTTGCAACAACTATTTCAAGAAGTTTTCTACTTTTCTCCAAAGATGTCTCTATTAAAGAACTGAGGTCAGGCACTCTGGTGCAAGGTGGATCAACTAGAAATTTTGGGTTTATTGGTTTTCTGAACTGAATTAACTTTCTTTCTTTCTGATATCTCAAGGTTTGCATCACTTCTTACTTATTCTGCCAGCTCTGGTGTCTGACAAATTAGAAATTTTGTTTATTTATTTTTCAGCCATTCAAACGCTTCTCGTACCTGGTTTATCTGCCAATAAATTGAGAGGATATGTCTGCTTTTCGTCCAAAGCCGTCTTGAACCTTTCTCTAAGGAATAAAGACTGACGCCTTTTCGAGCTAACTTGTATTAATCGAAGCATTTCAGACTGTATGTATTAGGAGAGGAGGCGCGGGCCTCATTCATCGGCAGACAGAACATTGGAAATCTTAATGGCCACCGGTTGTTAACTCGGTGGTTATCTCCAAAAGCTGACTTGGGGTGAAGGTTTCCAATCATTAACTATGTAACAGTGAATTTTGTAAAATGTAAACTTTTCTTCCTTCTCATGTAAAAGTTCAAGTAAGTCATAAGTATTTAAACTGAAAACCGGAGATAGAGATTGCGTTACCCTCTCGAATTCCCCGTCAATTAAGCTAGAGGTGACTATGTAACTGTTTTCGCTTGTAAATTGTAACTTCACTTGTCCATCTAGTCACCTCAATAGTGTGGGATTAGCCTCTGCATTGTCAGACCACAAGCCCAGCTAGTGTTTTAATGTCCTAATTTCAAGGAGTGCATGTGTCCGCTTCCATACATTTTGCTTTTGGGGCCAGTGATTGAACTTTTTGATTTCTATCAAGGCCCAGAAAATGGGGACTAGATACTTCTGTATAAACTCAAAAGGTCACTGATATGGTCTTTTAAATTGTAGGTTGTACCTAGAGAGGCCAGAAAGTGTAAAAGTTATTGAGTAATGATGCTCTTATCTCACTTGTAAAAGTTAATGATTGCCTTGAGCAGGCTGTAAGGGTTTGGGAGCATAGTCTCCTGCGTAGAATTGTGGAGCATTGAGGCTCCGTTCTTGTAATGTAATGGATATTTGTGTAATAATGTGTGATGCCTTTTGAAGGCCGTATCTTACAACCGCTTTAGCAACGTGCTCTTCAGTATTGTGATTTAGTATTTCCTGTGAAACAAATTGGGAGATTCGTCTCCTTGCCTATCTAACTAAACGCAACAGTAGTGATGTTGGGACCTTTCTAAATTATGAGCTTGAAGCTCAAATTGTAACTTAGCTATTCTATTATTTCTGATTTTCTATTTTGTACAAACTACCTCTGTACCTGAAATATTGTTGTTTGTAAAAATGTAATATCTGAAAAATAACATAACCTTTATGTTAAATTAATCCTTGACTATTATAGATAGACCCATTCAAACCCACACCTTCTTTCAGCCCTGCGTTCCACACAATACCCCGAAACAATTGGTAGCAGATCGTGGTTTAATGGGTCTAGATAATGCCCCCTTTTGATGGCTAAACATAGAATTTGCTCCAAACTCTAATCATTTTCTTGGCTGCAGGAAATTTGTTCCATTTTGCTGTCAGTATTTGTGGGCCGCGCGAAGTCCTCGCTCCCAGGCACTTGGGCAAGGGGGAATTGATTTATGAGCTAATTAGAAAGGTCCAATCTGGGGGCAGGTTTGTTTCAGATATTGCCAAACTTTAGGAGTCGTTAGAATTTCCTATTTTCATCATGGTATTTGGGGAGAAAGAAATTGATGAGGCTCTATCCATTATCACAGACAATACCACTGAGCTTGCTTGTATAGTTAGTTTCTTTGAAGTGAGAGTTCCAACTGCCAGCCAACTTAAAGGTTGTGCAGGCTAGGCTGTTTCATTTCTAAAAAAGGGCTAGGGACCTTTTGTCTCTAAAATTGGAGGAGGATCATGCTAAGGAAGCCAGTGTCCTATTGAAACACCCCCCTGATATGTCGAATAGAGTTAGTCAATTGTTGACTGGGGCCGCTACTCCGAAAGCCGATCTAGTTCCTATGGTATATTTACACTGACTGACAGAGCAAATGCAACACCAAGAAGGAGTGGTCACAACTTTACGCCAATTGCAGGGTAGACTGACGTCACTGAGGTATGCTCATGATGTGAAATGCGCCGCTGTGCTGCGCACGTAGCGAATGATAAATGGGACACGGCGTTGGCGAATGGCCCACTTCGTACCGTGATTTCTCAGCCGACAGTCATTGTAGAACGAGTTGTCGTGTGCCACAGGACACGTGTATAGCTAAGAATGCCAGGCCGCCGTCAACGGAGGCATTTCCAGCAGACAGACGACTTTACGAGGGGTATGGTGATCGGGCTGAGAAGGGCAGGTTGGTCGCTTCGTCAAATCGCAGCCGATACCCATAGGGATGTGTCCACGGTGCAGCGCCTGTGGCGAAGATGGTTGGCGCAGGGACATGTGGCACGTGCGAGGGGTCCAGGCGCAGCCCGAGTGACGTCAGCACGCGAGGATCGGCGCATCCGCCGCCAAGCGGTAGCAGCCACGCACGCCGCGTCAACCGCCATTCTTCAGCATGTGCAAGACACCCTGGCTGTTCCAATATCGACCAGAACAATTTCCCGTCGATTGGTTGAAGGAGGCCTGCACTCCGGGCGTCCGCTCAGAAGACTACCATTGACTCCACAGCATAGACGTGCACGCCTGGCATGGTGCCGGGCTGGAGCGACTTGGATGAGGGAATGGCGGAACGTCGTGTTCTCCAATGAGTCACGCTTCTGTTCTGTCAGTGATAGTCACCGCAGACGAGTGTGGCGTCGGCGTGGAGAAATGTCAAATCCGGCAGTAACTGTGGAGCGCCCTACCGCTAGACAACGCGGCATTATGGTTCGGGGCGCTATTGCGTATGATTCCACGTCACCTCTAGTGCGTATTCAAGGCACGTTAAATGCCCACCGCTACGTGCAGCATGTGCTGCGGCCGGTGGCACTCCCGTACCTTCAGGGCTGCCCAATGCTCTGTTTCAGCAGGATAATGCCCGCCCACACACTGCTCGCATCTCCCAACAACCTCTACGAGGTGTACAGATGCTTCCGTGGCCAGCGCACTCTCCGGATCTCTCACCAATCGAACACGTGTGGGATCTCATTGGACGCCGTTTGCAAACTCTGCCCCAGCCTCGCACGGACGACCAACTGTGGCAAATGTTTGACAGAGAATGGAGAACCATCCCTCAGGACACCATCCGCACTCTTATTGACTCTGTACCTCGACGTGTTTCTGCGTGCATCGCCGCTCGCGGTGGTCCTACATCCTACTGAGTCGATGCCGTGCGCATTGTGTAACCTGCATATCGGTTTGAAATAAACATCAATTATTCTTCCGTGCCGACTCTGTTTTTTCCCCAACTTTCATCCCTTTCGAACCATTCCTCCTTCGTGTTGCATTGTCACTGTCAGTCAGTGTATCTACGGAAGAGGATCCTAGTAAATCTATTGAGAGTAAGAAATCTGTTGCTATGCAACAAAAATCTGCCCCATCGGGTACTGAGTCTGGTAATCCAAGACAACTTCCACCTTTCTTTTTGACTAATGTAGTATTTGAGCCTGTGCAACTGCCTATGCAGTCACCTATTATGTCACCCGGTTTTAGTAGTTTGCCTCGCACATTGGCTATGTTGCTTAAGGGCATTTCCAAGTTTTCAGTAAATTCAACTAATGAAGTCCTTCCCTTCCTAAGGTTCTTGGCAGAATTTCAAGAAGATGCGCTTGCTTTTGCTCTGTCTTACTCCCAAATACTTCAAATTGTTTACCCTTATTCTGTAGGCGTCCTCTGTGACAAAATAGTTAAAGCAATAGCTTATCGATCATCTATAGAAGACTTTCATACCCACCAACTGTCTAATTTCATTCCGGCTGGAGGCATGTCATCGTTAATCCAAAAGTACGACTTAAGTGTGCAGAGGTTGGACGAGAACCTGGCAGACTTCATTTAGGATATTAAGTTTTACAACAGGGTACTCGCTCTTCATTTCCCTGAAACAAAGCTCGATAGCTGCAGTCGCTTAAGTGCGGCCAATATACAGTATTTCGGGAGATAGTAGTTTCGAACTCCACTGTCGGCAGCCCTGAAAATGGTTTTCCGTGGTTTCGTATTTTCACATCAGGCAAATGCTGGGGCTGTACCTTAATGAAGGTCACGGCCGCTTCCTTCTCACTCCTAGCCCTTCCCTGTCGCATAGTCGCCATAAGACCTATCTGCTTCGGTGCGACGTAAAGCAACTAGCATTTCCCTGAAGACCAAATTGTGCAGACGATTGTTGAAGGTATCTCTCCGCCCTATAGGTCGTATCTATGTTTCGCATCTAGACCTCAAACCTTCGCTGAATTAGAGGCAAAGTCTGTGTTAGCCGAAGGATTAAGATACGGCGATACGTTACGAGTCGCCAAGGATCCCCTCCGTCTTTTAAGAGTTCTCGGCCACCACCTCGCTGAACATATTCCACTCGTAAGTGTTATGCATGTGGATCAACTGAACATCTTTGAAACAAATGCCCCTTGATAAAATCTAGTGAGACTAGGAACGGAGAAGGTTCATCTCAAGTTTGCTTTAAATGCGGCACATTGCTCATATTGCCAAGAATTGCACTAGTCATAACTACACAAAATCTTCCTCAACTTCTGGTGCTTCCTCTGCTAACCCTGATAATTGGAAATGACTAGTGTCATCGGCTGAGTCAGCATGTTCACCTTCCGAGGCTCATCCCCCATTAAACCAAGCAAAATTTGTTAAGGGTGACATGTTTTCTAATTTATCATTTTAAGGCCCTAGAGAATGCCTCAGAATTGTGGCTGGGACCCCAGGATTCGTGCCATTTGTGAAATTTGTATTAACGAACCAGTCTCGCCTCTATTAGACTCAGGAGTGTGAGTTCCATTATTTCTGAGGAGTGGTATTCTAAATTTTAAACTTCTTGTAAATTTCCAGACTCTTGTTCCTCTTCTGTTAAATGTGTTTCGGCTACTTCCACTCCATTAGAAATTTTAGTTTTCATTTTGGCTAAAGTTCGCATTTCAAAGGTTACTTGGAGAGTGAAGTTGTTTGTTGCTAAACAGTTGTCTTGTCCTGTAATATTGGGGGCCGATTTCATGTCTAATACTGGTCTTGAACTCGACATTCAGAGTAAGTCTTGCGACTTCAGGTTTGCTAGTAACTGTAATATTCCCCTTTTGAAAAGTGATTGTGTGTCATGTTCTTCTGCTTTGCCTAACCAGAGTGAGATATTGTTAGATCTTAGGCATCTACCTGAGGCTCTTAAGGAAATTATTGATCAGATGTTTCGACCTTCAAAGCCGGCGAATTCATCGCCTATTTTTCTTGTGTCGAACCCCCAAGGCGGTTTTAGGCCTGTCATTGATTACAGGGTTTTAAACCATAAGGTGGTGTTACAATCTGCGTCCCTTCCTGATCTTCACTCTTGTTTTTCATGGTTTCGAAAGGCCAAGTTCTTTACCATCCTTGATCATAATCAGGCATATTAACCAGATATCTCTAGCAGAAGAATCGAAATATCTAACGGCTTTTGGCACGGACTGGAACTTGTATGATTACAACCGCGTGCGTTTTGGGCTCCTCACGGGAGCAGCTGTCCTTACCAGACTGCTAGGTAGGATCTTCTCTGATAACAAATTCGAATATTTTTATCACTACCTCGATGATGTCGTGTTTCCTGAGACCACTGAAGAACATTTAGATCATCTGAAGGAAGTCCTCAATCGCCTTCGGAAGGCTGGGTTGACTGTTAAACTATCTAAGGTAACTTTTGCTAAGCCTTCTATGTCGTTCTTCGGGCACATTTTGTCGCCCGATTGTGTTTCCATAGACCATTCCAGAACTCAGGCTGTTCGTTACTTCAAGCCTCCTAAGGACATCAAAGGCATTGCCAGGTTCATAGGCGTGGTGAATTTCTTCAGGAAATTTATTCCCAACTTCGCTGACAGGGCGTCGCCTCTGAACATAGTGCGTAGGAAAGGCGTCAAATTCCAATGGGTGCTGTCGCAGCAAGCCGCTTTTGAAGACCTGAAATTAGCTCTTTTTAACGCCCCTATATTAGCTATGCCAGATTTCTCTAAGAAATTCATAGTCCAAACGGATGCTGTTGCCACTGTCCTTCAGGAAACCGAACTCGGAAGGCGGCCCAACAAATAGGACCTTATTTGCTCAAGAAGCCAAATATTCTATCTATGAACTTGAGAGAATGGCAGTATTGTTTGCCTTTATCTCGAACATGTCAAATTTGAATTAGAGACGGATAACCAAGCCTTAAATTGGGTATAAGCTAGGCCTCGTCGTACTGGACGTATTGCCCGTTGGGCTGTCAGGATCTATGCATTTCAATTTGATGTAAGCCACATTAGAGGATCAAAAAATGTAGTTGCTGATGGACTAAGCCGCATTGAGACCAGTGAAGAGGAGGATAGTTCTTCTCTTCCCACGCCCCTTTGTGTATGATGATATTCTGACTGATACCCCTATGTCATTTCGGGATATTTAGAAATATCAACGTGATGGCTCCCATTCTCTTCTGGGGAACATATTTCCCCTTATGTATTGATGAACAGCGTCTTATGTCGCCCTTCGAGACACGATCAGAAGATGAAAGTAGTGGTTACAGCTCTGCTTGTACCCAGTATATTCAAATACTATCACGATGCCCCATTAGGAGGCCATTTAGGCATATTTAAAATTCGGGAAAAGATCAGAGAGATGTTTATTTTAAAAAGTATGGACGGTGAAATTAGATAAATGGTTAAAACTTGTAAATTTTGCTTACTTAGTAAGCCCACCTTGTCTACTAAGCTAGGGCTATTGTCATCGAATCAAGCATCTCGCCCCATGTGGCGTCTATGTATAGACTACGTAGGACCTTTCCCCCAATCAAAGGAGAACGGTAATATATTCATTCATGTATGTGTAGATGGCTTCACTAGCTTTTCATGGTTGTTTCCGACTAAGCTGGCAACCCTTCAGTCAGCTATTTCTTGTCTTAATAGTATCTTTGCTTCTTTTGCCCCCTGTCAATGTATTGTTTCTGATAATGCTAAGGCTTTCACATCTAACTTATTCCGGAAATTCTGTTTCGACCTGTCCATTTCAGTAGTGACGTCTTTTGATCAACGTCCCAACTTCTTGTACTAGTTGTTCCAATTTTTTTTGTGATAAATAGCTTCTACATATTACCCTCAACCATCTCTGGAGGAGCGGGTCAGTCGTAATCTTCGATCGGCGTTGATCGCTTTTCATAATGAAGATCATTCCAGGTGGGATACTTCCTTGGATTGCTTATCTTTTGACTTAAATTCGGATGTTCATGAATCTCACAAGTTTACTCCGGCATCTATCGTGTTCAAGTTTGTTCCCAACACGCCGCTCTCTAATCATTGGTCACTTAATGAAATATTGCCAGAGGCAATAGATCCCGATATTATTAGATATCTCTGGAAGAAGGCAATGAGTTACCTTAAAGCTTCTCATGAAATGTTAGAGAAAGATATGGTCGTTGACGGGGGCCCACCAATTTAAAAGTTGGAGATCAAGTAATGGTTAAAAATTTCGTACCTGCGGGCAAGCTTGCCCCAAGATTTCATGCGCCGTGTATTATTTTTTTATTTCTTAACCCCTGTCACTCTATTGGTCAGCAACCCAGCCACGGAGAGGATATTTAGAGTTCACCTTTCTCAGGTGAAACTAGTAAAAATTCCTAACTTTACAACATAAGCCACTAAATCTTGGCAGTAACCGAAGGTTGTTTTTCTTTTTTTTGGTACCTGTAGCGCACCTGTCCCGGGTTCCAGTGCATAACAATTTATTTTGACTGGCTTACGAAGTGGCTGTAAGGATTTATTTGACGAGACCGTTTACCAGTCCCTGGAGTCGAAGTCCATCGCCCCTACTTGAGTCTTTCCTCGGCTTGCTCAAGAGCTTGAGTACGTGGTATGTCCGGAAAGGGGCTTAAACTATTTAATTCTAAGTAGGGGGAAAGAGTCTCGTGCATCAGAGGAATACTTATATACCATTAACGAGGGGAAAATCATTCATTTTTGCACAAACACCTTTAATTAGCTAAGGAAACATGCTTCACACAGAAATGTCAGGATATTTACATATTCAATAACATTAATTCATAAATTCGGTTTGAGCTTTGAGTGTCCTTTTCTGTTTCTTATCAGATTAGCGTTTACTGCGTCATAACCTTCATATAATTGAAAATACATCGAAAGGGCGTCCCCTTCCAGAACTACTTAGCACACGGAAGATCGAATCATATATTAAAACACTTTATACACATCTCCCACAAAGGCATCTGATTTATCATACGGAGTCTTAACCCCTTAAGCGGGGAGCTCGGTTCACACCAGCTCACTCTCAGGTGGGGAGCGATTTCCCTGATTGAAGAAAATATTTATTTACTTGATTAAAAACAGTCTTAGACTAAAATGAACTATGGAAGGGCCAAAGAGAAATATTTACTTGAATATAATATATTTAATTCTTGACAAATTCTATTATTTTAATTCTTCAATACTTTGTGCAAAAACGTACTAAGTGCTTTAACACTGTGATATCGAGATTGCTTCTTCCTGACAGCAAAGCTCTGGTATTTGTTTATGCAGTGACTTTCACCTGAATATTTTAGGCAGTTTACTATCAATCTCTGTCTGGAAATAAATGTTTCTGTATATGTAAATCGTAGATTTACAAATTTACATATACTTAAAAGATGTGCAATGGAATAAATTATAATACTCAGGAAATTTTCTGTTATGTTGGCTAGCGCTTTCGAGGGATCAAGTTTATATAACCTCCTTACAATTACCAAGTGACATAAACGGACTACATTACACTACAATACAGGTAATATTTACAGTATTCACAGTGTTATGTCTTTTACAGCTGTTCATCATGATACACACGGAAGGAGGTCATGTTATATAACCTGTCTCGCCTTCGCATAATTTATATAATTCCATTCCGAAACGCGATCGTTTTCTTGTTATGTAAACTTTCCACCCTAGCCACCCTTTCCATAGCAAAGGTTTCTCATCAATTGACATTATACCATCACGGTTATAAGCTTCCGAAAATTTTACTAACAGGTGGTCAAATACTGGATTTATTTCGTATATTTTTGGAGGAAGTTGTGCATTATTCACATCATTGTCAGAGATATGCTTAAAGCTGTGGAGGAAAATATAATAATTTTATTGGCTCCAAGTCCCACTAACTACGTTTACGGTTGTCGGAGACACTGAGGTGCCGGACTTTAGTCCCGCAGGAGTTCTTTTGCATGCCAGTAAATCTGCTTACAAGAAACCGACGTATTTGAACACCTTCAAATACCACCGTTCTGAGCCAGAATCGAACCTGCCAAATTGGAGTTGGGAGGCTGGCCAGGCCACTCAATCTGGCGAGAAAAATCTCTTCTGTTTCATCAGCTCATATAAAATAGGCGAAGTGAACAAGCGATTGCGAGACATAGTGTCCTAATTTAGCTTTCTATACAATCCCCTGCGGCAACAGTATGTCCATATGAAGCTTTATGTCGTCCTTATTTGTTCGGAAACAGTCTTGATCTCGATTCCTTTCTTTTCGTCTTACAAAACTGGGTTTTATGTGCGATTTCCTGCTCGGCATCTTTTGTCTGTTCAGCTATGTTCTGGAATATCTCGTCATAAAAAAGTGATTAAAATATTTCGCTCAGTTTTGTTTTCCATAAAAAATACTCTCTTTACATCACGATGGCAATTTGGATCAAACCGGGAATTGCTTTGTCTTGTCGCGAGCACCGATTCGCAACACGTCCTTCCGTGGGAAATTATGGGCCGAGCGCATCGAACGGGATTCGATCCGTGACCTCCCAGTCAGAAATCCCTAATACTCATGAGTAATTTAAGTGTAATATATAAAAGGAAGATACAGCAAGAAACAGTGGAAGTGAATGAGTAAGTGTAATAGAATATCAGTGCAGTGAATAAGTGCAGAATTGAAATTATGATTAAAAGCATTTCTTAAAGCTAGTCTCAACTTGGAACATTTCAGTGAGCTGACAATGAGGCAAACTTGTGCAATCAGAATATTGGTCAGAGAAACAAGTAAACAGACTACGAGGTCATAGTTAGAAGCCTTTAGAGGGTGGACCAGGAAAAGCAAACCTGTTGTTGGTCACGTAGCAAGGTGCCCTGTAAAAATAAGAACGAATGCTGTGGTGCAATGATTATTTCTAGAAAGAATCTCTGGAAGGTCACCAGTCACATGTACATCCATGAGGCGGGTGGGACCACACTTGAAGTAACCAATAGGAAACTAACAGATCAGGGATGTGAGGGAACATAGTAGTAGGGGATGACATGTTCCAGAAGCTCAGAGAAATGATAAAGGGGAGTGACAAAGCAGCCTGTAGGTCATTCGGTGATTCTTGGTCATTCGGTCATTCTGCGTCATTCTGTCAGTAGTAATTCTGGTGTCATTCAGGGAGTTATTCTATTAACATTGGAAAGGAACGTTCTCTTGGGAAGGGACGGACAATAGATTACTTGCCAGAGAAGAGACTCTGTAGAATAAAGTCAGTGAAGATAGCAGTATATGAGGTTAGTCAGATTAGGCAGTAGTTGGGCATGCCGTCAGTATAAGAAGTTACTCAAATTAGGCAGCAATTAAGACTGTCAAGCAGTAGAACTGGTTAGCAGTGTTCCACAGGGTAAAGTACAGAGACAGTGCATAGAGAACTCACTGAGTGTTCGAAGGAGACTGTAGCTTCAGTTAGTATTCACCTTAGAGTTCTGTGTTCGAGTCCTGATACCGTCCGGGAAGATTCAGAGGAACACCACAACGAGGATTCACGAGAGAAGCAAGAAGAAAGAAGCTTCAAAACCCGAGAAAAGTATCAACTAGTTAAGAAACTTTAAAGACTGAAGGGAATTTATAAATGTTGTAAAGTGAATCATAGAAGTGTGTGTATTTTCCAAGGAAGTCAGAGACTGATAAACTGGTTATTTAAAAGTAATATCGAGAAGAGAATAATTACAAGTGTGATGTAATATTATTGGAAGGGTATATTTGATAGTTTCTTTAAATAAATTAGACTAAGAAATTAAGGTGTCAGAAAGTGTCTTATATAAACGTCAATCTGATATTCGAACCCAAGTCCTCAGCCTGTCCTGTTCATAGAATACGACAGTCTATTTTCAGTATAAGTTGATAAAGAACTTGCAATGGTTGTATGGTAATTAGTATTATCGTCACAACTGTCACTGTCATGATCGTTACTTGAACTGGAATCGAACACGTGTTGTCTCCTTTGCGTCTGCTGAACATTTGCATCAACTACGCCCAAACCCTGTATATTCGAGCCTGCAGTACGTAATCCAGGTAATTTCCTGTCACTTACGAATTCCCCTTCGGCAGAACTTACTTCACTAATATCAAAATTCTCCCCACTAAATTCCAACACTTCGTTTATCAAGACCCGTAAGTCATCTTCCTCTAACAGTGGGGGCCGGTAATTCGTTTTATATGTATTTTAGCGGGAAAATGTAAGAAAAAGGATCGAACAGAACACTGGTCTCAGCAGTTTGGACGGAAATTAGAAAATATTACGGATGCATACGATAATAAAATGTCGTGTAACTCGCGATAAACACACACTCCATTCGTGAAAGAAGGGGATAATAAATCAGATCACAGTGTCATCAGAGAGGTCTTTTCAGTGTCATAATCACTAGAAATCCCTTCAACAGCAATATTATTACGTCCAAGGGACGATTAGGCGATGAACTAAAGCTTCAGCGCGGAGTTATTAGGCCTTAGGTCGTTCTTTTTTTGCTAGGGGTTTTACGTCGCACCGACACAGATAGGTCTTACGGCGACGATGGGGTAGGAATGGCCTAGGAGTTGGAAGGAAGCGGCCGTGGCCTTAATTGAGGTACAGCCCCAGCATTTGCCTGCTGTGAAAATGGGAAACCACGGAAAACCATCTTCAGGGCTACCGATAGTGGGATTCGAACCTACTATCTTCCGGATGCTAGCTCACAGCCGCGCGCCTCTACGCGCACGGCCAACTCGCCCGGTAGGTCGTTCTTGCCCGGACTTCAGTTGCGTTCTTTATGTTGCAACTCATGGATGACACATTGGTATTGGGAGATCATAGTTGAAAAAATTAACATCGGAGGGCAGACTCATCCGGAATACGCTGCTGAAAAGAAAATAAACCAATGCAGGCAGGCAACTGAGAAAAAAGTATAATTTGAATCGGCGGATATATCCGCGTTCCCCAACGAGCAAGCGAATTGTAGCCGCGTATCTCGCCGCATCGCCCACCCAACGGGTTAACTCCTCATAACACTGCTTCATAGGGATTACCTATACACTAATATGACACACGACCTTTCGAATTCAACGGTGTCCTTCAAATAACAGACATACCAATCGACAACCAATAGATTACATCATATACCATATAATACACTCACTGGAAGAAATAACACAACGCACTGCATTGCATCTCCATGACAAAAAAGACAGGATCTTGGCATGGTCCATCTCAGTTGCTACAGATGGGCAACAGTCTCCGTCGGAACCTGGGGTCTTGAACCCAGGACTTCGACATGTGGGGTGAAATAACCTGAAAACCCTATAACGATTTTAACTTTAATTATACTCAAATAATAGAAAGATGGGAGGATTTCATTCATCTATACTATCTGGAAGTTATCGACGGTGTTATTTTCTTAATTTATGCATGTCTCCGTTATACAAGAAGAAGAGAAGAACGAACTAAATGTGCCTCCCTTCTCAAAGTGGTGAGCGTACCTCGTTCGGGGTCTAGCTTCCCTCATCCCCCTCATAAAACTGTCAAGCGAGTCGACCACGGACATTCGCTCGTTCCCTTTTTTCTGGCAGAGCGAAGCTCTAACCTTTACCTCCCGTTTCTCAAATATTCAAATCAACGCAAAGACATTCTTTCTCTTCAACACACTAACGCCTCAGCGTAACATCAAATATTAGCCCACCTTTGGCTTCAATAATTTTACTCACGAGGCGGCATTATACATCGCCATATATACATATACATCAACAGGGGAGTTTACATATTTAATCACCACTGTATATTCAAATTTGCCAGCCTACCAATCAAATACTGTCTTCTCAATCCTCATATCCCGAGGACATGCATATTTAAGGAGAGGACTCTAACCTTCAGGATAAAGAAAATTCACAGTTAATCGCGATCTATGTCATTGAGTTACACCCCACAATTGGCTCTTTGTCGCCTTGGAGTACCCAGTCTTATATCTATACAGGAGGAATTTCTACCATTTTTGTGAAGTGCCATCCAGAATAGCTAATCGGGAATTCTTGTGATGACTCATAGCATTTAAACTTAGCCTTGGACGATCAGATCATATTACGAAATTGTATTCCCTTTCATTTACGTCACGTCACCTGTAAATTCTACAAGGGCCTTATTAACTACCATGCACTATATCCCCTAATTAATAAAGTGAGTGGTTCAAGCCACGAAGAAAATCTCACAGAAAAATCTTACTAACTATAATCCTCTGAAACTTGTGTTATCATCAAATAGTATTCAAAGTATTCACATGCGAATGATTTGCTTCCCTACATGTGACTAGCTATCATGGAAAAAATTAAAATGTACTCAACAATCAGATGTCTGCAATCAGCATTCCTCAGGGGGCACAACCAGGGTTTTTACGCTGTCATCAGGGCGTCCGCACTTGTGATGGCTTCCAAAGTCGTCCTATGTTGGTTCACCTGCATGTTGGTTGGATCCTCGTCCGGCGCCAGGAGCTCCAGAGTATCCCTGATGCGTTGGAGTGACTGTACAGCGGACCGCTCACCAGGCCTCTTCAAACCTGAAGTTCTCGGAGGTCAAATATGCAAATGAGGAAGAACTATTTTTTATAAATGCACTAATTATGTCATGCATTATAACGTTGTCATGACTAAGGGTACTCATAGATTCAAGTATCCTAGCCCTATATCGATAATTTGTCCTGCAGCTTGATATCGATACCTTCATTTTTTCATACACTAGTTCTCCACAATTAGTTAGATCTCGGAGTACCTCACACAGACCGGTCGCACTCACAGGATATGAATATTATGTATTAATTTATTTTTATCGGTCATCAATCGACCCACTCCACTTCACTAATCATTGATACAGTATACAACTCACTGCGTGTGACAGAATACGGAGGATACTGCCCGATCTACAAATATGATGTCTGATAAACCGCTCACTGTTAGCGTGGGTTCAGGCCTCACTGTAACACTGTGATCGAACTATCTCTTTATTGGATTACTTCCTTCCTTTAACCTCGTTTATATATATCACTATCAGCCATATTCAATCGTTTTTACGATGTGGCCTCTTTAAGTCCGAAGCAAGAAGGGACCCTCTGAACCGAAGGTCAGGACGCTGACCATTCAACCAACGAGTCCGACAGAATGGTTCTCTGCATGATAAATCCGCAAAAAATCTCCTCATTCATCGAAGTTATAACTCGAAATTATCTATCAAGTATTTCCGAGTTATTTATGTTAATACTCTCGAAACAGTTGACAGCTACGCATTGGTGCCACTAGATATGTAGGTGAATACATGGTGTGATATCGTCTCGTATGTTGAGACGACTTCTTTGAGGCTGTTTCGTGACCTCACTTCTCAGTCATGTGACATCTTGCTAGTTCCAGCTCTCTCGCTCAGAGAGAACGAACTCCACTCACAGGCGATTGTACTCCCTGTTTTCCCAATTGCGCGCAACGAGAGGAGGGGCGTGTGACTCTACAGGGGGCGGCTCGAGTCCCGGAACCATCAAGAATATCCTCGTTTGCGGGCTATTTAACGTAGAACTGCGCGGAAAACGGCGTATTCTCTATACAGGATGTCTCTATATACTTATGACGATGTCATGAACGGTCACAGTATGGAATCTTAAAATTATTAGGTAACCTATTTGTGATATGGAGGCCTTCGTCCCCGACCATAGGAGAACCTTTCTGTGTAAATACTTAGATTTGTACAACCTTCCCCTCTGAAAAGGGTTTCCGTTTTTCTGTGGCCTGGTGGCCATTACCTAGCCCCCGTCTCCAAAACCATGCCAATTAAACACACACTCATTCTCAATGCCGCTCGCCTCATCACAACCTGAAATATAAAAAATAGTACTTTAAATCTCCGTCAAACAATCTCTGTCGCCGAGTGAAATACATTTTCAGTGCTCCGTCAGCCATCGGCAGCCGTGAATTGACATCGGGGGAGCGATGCCGCGTGGGGTAAGGGCCCACTCCACTCTGGTCCAGTCTCTTTTGAGCGGCGCGCTGCAGATCCATTCTTTCCGGCAATGGCTGAAGTGCGGTAACAAACCCGCCAACCCATCTTGGAACGACCATCACCATGACTACCCTTCTCATGGTAGCGGAAGAGGCGTATCTGAGAGTACTTGGGGTTCCGTGGGACCCCACCCGGGTATCGGTGGCACGGTCGATCTTGCCGTCAAACTTGAGCTAGGCATCACGGACTTTGGAAACTTCTGGAAGACTTCAAGTCTGCTTTTAAAACTAATTTCTCTAGAATAAACTTTCAGCAAGAAATTTTCCATCTGTGACATCGCAACAATTTTTTTGAAAATGTCTACAGTGTCACCCAGGGAAGGACTTTTGGGCGGGAGGTCTGTACCGGCAGCGCGGGAAATTTGATTTCGGCGCACGAAATTTGAATTTGTAAACAAAGCCTAGTGCTCTTGTTTGTAAACAAAGCCACGTGCTTTTTTGACCGCTGTCAAGCTGCAGCTGTCATCTTTAAACAACAGACGATCGCTAACCTCAGTGCTGCCATCTTTACGGCACGAAACGTCATAGCTTAGCCACGTGCTCTTGTTTGTAAACAACGCCACGTGCTTTTTTGACAGCTGACAGCTGCCATATTTAAACAGCTGACGATCGCTAACCTCAGTGCTGCCATCTTTACGGCACGAAACATCATAGCTTAGCCACGTGCTCTTCTTTGTAAAGAAAGCCACGTGCTTTTTGACAGCTGACAGCTGCCATATTTAAACAGCAGACGATCGCTAACGTCAGTGCTGCCATCTTTACGGCACGAAACATCATAGCTTAGCCACGTGCTCTTCTTTGTAAAGAAAGCCACGTGCTTTTTGACAGGTGTCAGCTGCCATATTTAAACAAGAGTGCATCTTGACGTTGCTATATCCTCATGGGTGCTACCTTCTGCACGTGGATGCGCGAAATTTTAAAAACTCGACGTGCTCTTCAAAGCTACGTGCTTTTTGGACAGCTGACAGCGGCCATTATTTTACAAGAGAGCATTGTGCTGGCATCTTGACGGGGGTAAAACTTCATAGCTGCTACATTAGGCATGTAGTAGCGGATAATTTAAAAAATTATGGTGACAGCTGACTGTGCTGGCATTATATCAGGGCCAAAACGTTATAGCTGCATGTAGTAGCAGGACAATTCTCCGTGCTTTGTTCTGACAGCGGTCATCGTTTAAACATAGCGGACTTTGTGCTGGCAGGGGCTAAAACTTTATGCGTGCTACCGGTAGTGGGCAATGTTGAAATTCTGCTCTTAGGTCGAGGGAAGAATCGAACTCGGAGTCCCTGGACGAAAAGTGCGCAAGCTATACGTCGGGAGAGGCAAGCAGAAAACTAAACCTCTACAGCCTTGGTCTACGAAGCAGCTGCTGCTCAGCACGACTGTTATTCTAGGCTAGGTGTATCTTCGAACTCGAGGTGTCTGGACGAGAAGCAAACAACAAGTAGACATGCTTCAACTTGAAATATTCCTTGCTTCTGGAGCGGCTAAAACTTTCGCAGCTACATTTGAGTCTGCGACACTTATAGCAAGGCAGGTACAGAATCTCTAACTTTGCTTGGAGTAAGAAGCACAGTCTCTCTTGCCTAGTTCTAGCCGTTGCTTAGGTTCGATTTCTAAGTCGATCTCGAACCAGCCTTACCCCTAAGATGTAATGCTAGGAATTAAACCCACGACCTCCGACATGTGACTAAGGAAGATCAGATAAGTTAGATAAAAGTAAAGAGCAATGCCAGGAACACAGCTTAGGGCCGTAGGGTCGCCGCTTCCAAGTCAAGATCCCCTGGGGGGCTCCCTCTTAGTCACCTCATCCGGCAGGCACGGCATACCGTGGGTGATATTCTATCGCCCCTACCTGCAGGAGATGTGTCTAGCTCACGGCCCTAGTGTCGCCGCTTCCAAGTTAAGAGCCCCTCCCTGCGACCTCCCTCTTACAGCAGGCAGGGGATAACGTGGGTGATAATCTATCGCCCCTACCTACAGGAGATGTGTCTAGCTCATGGCCCTAGTGTCGCGGCTTTCAAGTTAAGAGCCCCCCCCCTTCGACTTCCCTCTCACAGCAGGCAGGGGATACCGTGGGTGATTATCTATCGCCCCTACCTACAGGAGATGTGTCTAGCTCATGGCCCTAAAATAACGAAATTCTTATATTAAAACGATATTTCGGAATGGTTTCGCAAACACATCGTCGATCAATTGCTAGCTAAATTTCAAAAGTTTGAAGAAGGGGCGAGTAATAAGGCACTTGAAAGTATTTCGCATTTTCAAATGAATGTGTGCAAATTTGACCCCTTCAATTCAGGAAAGCGACACATTAAACTTCCTCCAGCGATTATAAATAAGAGAGCAGTGATCAATATTAAGAATAACGATGACTATTGCTTTCTACGGTGTATCGCCATAGCGTTAAAACCAGCAACAACAAATACTGTAAACCTTCGAGAACTTTTCAATATAAGGATATGTTTATTCAGTTGCAACAGTATTTAATTTTTGAAGGTGTTTCTTTTCCTGTGGCTTTAGCAAACATTTCTACGTTTAAAAACCGAATATTTTCTTTTCTGTATACGGTGTCGACGGAGACCGTATTGTAGGGCCACTTTACACTGCTTCTTCTCGGTAACAACACCATATTCATCTCTTACATGTTTGCAATGAAAACACAATCCACTACTGCCTCATAACCAATCTTTCGCGTTTGTTAAACTCTCAACTTTCATCACACAAACAAAAGAAGTTACTATGCGAGAGATGTGTGTAGTACTTTACAACAGAAATCTTGTTAGATACACACTTAGTTGATTGTGCAACACATCCAGCCGCAAAACTTGTTCTGCCAACCACGGAAAATGCAGAAATGAAGTTTGAGAATTATTATCGACAGGAACCTGTTCCCTTTACTGTTTATGCAGATTTTAGATGTTTTACTGCACCTTCTCATCGTTGCGAGCCAGGCACGAGCAAACCCTACACGGATTACGTGGAAAAGCACACTCAGTTTTCAGTAGCTTACAAAGTCGTTTGTTCCTACGATGCATCTCTATCTTTTTTAAGATGTATGGCGGCGAAAACTGTACGGCATGGCTGTTAAAAGAATTACAAGAGATAGCACGACGCGTTCATACGCTTATTTCGCAACGAGTGCCCATTCAAATTACATTGGATGAGATGATTTTGAGTGGTGAAACTGATGAATGACACATCTGTAAACAGCCGATTATTTTCCCACAGATTAAGGTTATAGATCACTGTTACTTTACTGGGAAATATCGCGGACCTGCACACGATTCGTGCAATCTTTCATATCGTGTACATAAATTTATTCCATGCTTTTTCCATAACCTGTCAGGCTACGACAGTCATTTCATCGTTCGTGAATTTGCACAATTAAATTGTACAAAGTTCACTGTGATTGCGTAAAATTATGAACGCTTTATTTCATTCAGTTATCGTGTAGCCGATATTACCATTCGATTTCTAGATTCCTATAAATTTATGAACTTTTCACTTGATACACTTGAAAATGGGCTTTCCAGCGACGACTTGAAATACATTCTAGAGTATTTTCTAGATACTGAACAACTTTGTATAAGGAAAGGTATTCTGCGCTATGACTATATTTTGAGCTTTCAAACATTAGAAGAAACAAAATTACCTCCTCAGTCTGCATTTACAAGTGTGTTAAGTGAATGTAGCATACCGTCACTCAGCTCATCGTCATACGATAAGCATACGGTATCAATTTCTCATGAACACAATTTACATGCCTGCCAGGTGTGGTCAACGTTTCATCTACAGAACTTAGATGAACATGCAGACTTGTATTTGAAGGTAGATACACTTTTACACTGTGATGTTGCTTTTACTACACAACACCCGGTCTGTCATGGGATGCGATGCTCAAGTGTACCGGTGTTCAACTTGATCTTCTAACGGATGTCGACATGCCTTTGTTTCTTGAATGCGGCATTCGCGGCGGACTAGTTTCGCTGGTCAACAGGCATGCGATCGCGAATAATCCCTACATCGACAACTGTAATTCAGATAAAGAAGATTCTTATCTGATGTATTTCGATGTCAATAATCTGTATGGGTGGGCTATGTCACAGCCATTACCATGTAAAGATTTTGTATGGCTAACAGAAACTGAAATTCAACATTTTGATGTTTATAAGGCTGCTAAAGTTCCTCATCGCGGGTACATGCTGGAAGCTTCTCCTGCCTACCCTTCTCATCTTCACAATTCACATTCCGACCTTCCTTTTTGTGTTGATAAAATGATTCCACCTAATGATACATCGAAACATAGTCAACTGCTAGCCACACTTTTTCCAAAAAAGCGCTATGTTTTCCACATACAATGTCTTGTTCAATGTCTCGAATACGGCTTACAGTTAGTGTATTCACCGTATCGTTGAGTTTAAGCAGGAATCACGGCTTAAACCGCACATGGATTTGAATACTGAACATCGTCAACGTGCTGCAACATTTGAGAGTAGGTTTTTCAAACTGATGGATAACTCGATCTATGGCAAAAGCATGGGAAATGTGCGCAAACATCGCGACTTTAATCAATGGGATGGGCGGTATGGGGCTCGCAAGTACAGCTCAAAACCAAATTTCAAAGCCTATCATGTTATTTATTGATCGTGACCTTATTTCTGTTGAAATGAAAAAACAGAGATCGTCTATGCCAAGCCAATTTATCTAGGAATGCCTATACTTGATTTTTCAAAATTAAAAATATAAGATTTTCATTATGGATTTGCAAAGCAACAGTTTTCTGATCTTATACTTTTGTATTTGGATACAGATAGTTTCATTTATCGTATTCGGAAGACGAACGTCTGCGGTGTGATGAAACCATTCTCAATACTTTGACACTTCATCGTTTTCACCTAGTAATCCACTTAATAGGTTCATGGCGTGGGTTACTGCAGACACGTCCTAGTTCGTGAACCATGGGCAACGGCTGAATGGCCTAGTAAGTGGTTGAGAGTCGGGATACCAGTTGCTATGGAATGGGAGTGGGTTTCTCGGACATATTCTGAGACATGGCCCGCCTTGTGCTCAGGTGGCTAGGACTATAAAATCCACCGGTGGTCCATAACCCGTTAGAGGAGAGATCCTCACTTGGACCATGTGCAAGTAGGGTAGCATCCTGCTTCATGAATTTACCGAGCTCAGAACATTTTAAGTAAGCCTCGGACCTATGGGAGAAACGGAGTCCCACTCCCATTTGACAGGCGACGGACTCGTTGGAAACAACTTGGCGGACGAGATGGAATTCGATGGGGAGCTATCAATATTAATAAGGTTTATGGAAGGAAGAAAGTAGAACTGGCTGAGTCAGCAAAGAGGATGTACCTGGATGTGCTAGGAGTAAGTGATATTCGGTTAAGGGGAGATAACGAAGAAGAGATAGGAGATTATAAAATGCACCAGACGGGTGTTAAAAAGGGAAGTGCAGAGTATGGGGTCGGGCTTTTTATGAGGAATACCATTGCACGCAACATAGTTTCTGTTAGGCACGTAAATGAGCGAGTGATGTGGGTAGATTTGGCAGTTGGAGGAATTAGGACGAGAATTGTCTCAGTGTATTCACCATGTGAGGGTGCAGATGAGGATGAAGTTGACAAGTTTTATGAAGCATTGAGTGACATCGTGGTCAGGGTCAACAGCAAGGATAGAATAGCGCTAATGGGCGATTTCAATGCGAGAGTTGGAAACAGGACTGAAGGATACGAAAGGGTGATTGGTAAATGTGGGGAAGATATGGAAGCTAATGGGAATGGGAAGCGTTTGCTGGACTTTTGTGCTAGTAAGGGTTTAGCAGTTATGAATACATTCTTCAAGCACAAGGCTATTCACCGCTACACATGGAATGCTCGGGGTACCAGATCCATAATGGACTATATCTTAACCGCCTTCGAATTCAGGAAATCTGTTCGGGATTTACAGTATGAGATTTCTGGGTATTTTCCGATAATACTGACCACTATCTGATCTGTAGTGAGCTAAGTATCTCTAGGCCTAGGGTAGAGAAAGTGAAAAGTATCTGCAAACGAATAAGGGTAGAAAATCTCCAGGACGAGGAAATTAGACAGAAGTACATGGATATGATTAGTGAGAAGTTTTGAACAGTAGACAGTAAGCAGGTTCAGGATAAAGAAAGAGAACGGGTGGCATACAGGGATGCTGTATTAGAAAGAGCAAGGGAATGCCTAGGAACAACTGTGTGTAAAGATGGGAAAAGGCGAACATCTTGGTGGAATGATCAAGTGAGAGCAGCTTGTAAACATAAAAAGAAGGCTTATCAGAAATGGCTCCAAGCAAGAGCCGGGGCAGACAGGGTTTTGTACGTAGATGAACGAAACAGAGCGAAACAAATAGTTGTTGAATCCAAAAACAAGTCTTGGGAAGATTTTGGTAATAACCTGGAAAGACTAGCTCAAGCAGCTGGGAAACCTTTCTGGACAGTAATAAAAAATCTTAGGAAGGAAGGGTGAGTAATTCAGGTGAACTCATAATAGATGCCAGGGAATCACTGGACAGGTGGTGGGAATATTTTGAACTTCTCAACGTGAAGTTGGTGGTGTTGCGAACAGCCAGGCTCGTGGGGAGGAGGAAAATGATGGTAAAATTATGCTTGAGAAAGTGGAAAGAATGGTAAATAAACTCCATTTTCATAAAGCAGCAGGAATAGATGAATTTAGGCCTGAAATGGTGACGTCTAGTGGGAAGGCAGGGATGAAATGGCTTCATAGAGTAGTAATATTAGCATGGAGTGTTGGTAAGGTACCTTCAGGTTGGACAAAATCAGTAATTGCACCTATCTATAAGTAAGGGAACAGAAAGGATTGCAACAACTAGCGAGGTATCACATTGATTAGTATACCAGGCAAAGTATTCACTGGGATCTTGGAAGGGAGGGTGCGATCAGTAGTTGAGAGGAATTCGGATGAAAACCAGAGGGTTGTCAGGATCAGATGTTCAGTATGCGCCAGGTAATTGAAAAATGCTACGAGAGGAATAGGAAGTTGTGTTTATGTTTCGTAGATCTAGAGAAAGCATATGACATGGTACCGAGGGAAATGATGTTCGCCATACTGGGGGACTATGGAATTAAAGGTAGATTATTAAAATCAATCGAAGGCATTTATGTTGACAATTGGGCTTCAGTGAGAATTGATGGTAGAATGAGTTCTTGGTTCAGGGTACTTACAGGAGTTAGACAAGGTTGTAATCTTTCACCTTTGCTGTTCGTAGTCAACATGGATCATCTGCTGAAAGGTATAAAATGGCAGGGAGGGATTCAGGTAGGTGGAAATGTAATAAGCTGTCTGGCCTATGCTGATGACTTGGTCTTCATGGCAGATTGTGCCGAAAGCCTGCAGTCTAATATCTTGGAACTTGAAAATCGCTGCAATGTGTATAATATGAAAATTAGCCTTTCAAAGACTAAATTAATTTTAGTAGGTAAGAAACTGAACAGAATTGAATGTCAGATTGGTGATACAAATCTAGAACAGGTCAATAATTTCAAGTATTTAGGTTGTGTGTTCTCCCAGGATGGTAATATAATAAGTGAGATAGAATCAAACTTTAGTAAAGGTAATGCAGTGAGCTCGCAGTTGCGATCAGCAGTATTCTGTAAGGAGGAAATCAGCTCCCAGACGAAACTATCTTTACATCGGTCTGTTTTCAGAACAACTTTGCTTTACGGGAGCGAAAGCTGGGTGGACTCAGGATATATTATTCATAAGTTAGAAGTAACAGACATGAAAGTGGCGAGAATGATTGCTGGTACAAACAGGTTTGAACAATGGCAGGAGGCTGATCGGTATGAGGAGATAATCGCTAATTTAGGAATGAACTCGATGGATGAAGCTGTACGCATAAACCGGCTACGGTGGTGGGGTCATGTAAGGTGAATGGAGGAGGATAGGTTACCTAGGAGAATAATGGACTCTGTTATGGAGAATATGAGAAGTAGAGAGAAACCAAGGCGACGATGGTTAGACTCAGTTTCTAACGATTTAAAGATAAGAGGTATGGAAGTAAATGAGGCCACAGCACTAGTTGAAAGTGGAGGATGGTGGCGACATTTAGTAAATTCACAGAGGTTTGCAGAGTGAACGCTGAAAGGCATAACAGTCTATAATGATAATGTATGTATGTATGTATATATATGTATGTATGTATGTACTTATGTATGTATGTATGTACGTATGTATATATGTATGAATAATCCTTTAGGCGGTGTCGTATTTGCCACGACAGCAACACAACACATTTTTATCGAAGATAATCTGAGCTTTAACATTTAAACATTGACAAGTAAGAATCACTACTGCTATGACGGTAAGGATGAAGTGTTGCTACCTGAGCAATGAGACCGATGACCAAGATGTTACGCCCCTTTAGACAACAAGCATCATCATCATCATCGAGTGAATAAAGTGAATAATGAAAGTGAAGTGTGAGATACGTGAGGCACTACGGGAGAGTAGAGAGTCAAGTCAATTCTTGTACAAAAAAAATAAAAGCGGAGGGATTGTTAAAAAACTTCATCTTAAAAATCTGCATCGCAAGAGTGAAGACGTAACCGGTAAACGAGCTATATATTGAAAGAAGATACAAGAATTTAGAGGAGATTCTCAGAAAAAAGGGATAGTCGTTGTAAAACAAATAATATAATTCACCGGCCGACGAACCAGAGTTAATGGAAATATAAAAAAGTAAGCAAGATACGGTGATATGCGCCTAGAAGTATCCTGAGAGCAATCGCGTCGCATTCTGTAAGGAGGGAGCAATTGAAACCCAAGAGAAATACTTTCATACGGCAGGAAGACTACCTTGGTCTAATTCAAGAAAGAAGAAGAATAACTTTTCAAGATTTTCCCAGAAAGAGCCGATATAGATATATACGGAGAACTTAATCCCGACGAGATCAAAGTTATATCTAAGAGTGCAAGAAAAAGGAATAACACCTGAAGGATTATTATTGTCAGATGGATCATATCAAAGCAATTTTCTGCTCCGAAATGTATATTTTTGTTGCCAGCAGAAGTAATACGATGTGTGCCTGCTAAATATGCACGATGGACCAAACTGGGGAGCGGTACATCCTAACCAGATGACCAACCCATGATGAGGAAGGCAACGGTCAACCAGATGACCAACCCATGATGAGGAAGGCAACGGTCAACCAGATGACCAACCCACAATGACGAAAGCAACGGCCAACCATATGACCACCCATGATGAGGAAGGCAACGGCCAACCAGATGACCAACCCACGATGAGGAAGGCAACGGCTAACCAGATGATTAACCCATGATGAGGAAGGCAACGGCCAACCAGATGACTAACCCACATCCTGACCGCAGAGCTAACAACATCCGAGTGGAGGCGGAACAACTGGACCAAATGTAACGACAAGCGAGCTAAGTGTTTACATTTTTAATTACGTAGTTTTTGATTTGCGTATACATTTACTTTTGGCATGTACTGATAAGTTGGTCATAAAAACCATTTAATTGAGAGTGCAAGTGAATAATGGAAGTGAAGTGTGAGATATTTAAGTCTATAGTAATACGATCAAGCAGTGTAGAATAAGATTCTAGTATATTACATACACGTCACCGCATTTTTGATCAGAATAACTAATGAGTTACGGGAATTTGAAGGAGGTGTCTTTTACAAATGCCGATAGCAATGATTTGACACATTGTGGAATGTTGATAAATCTCGTATTGCTTATACTAAATGTTTACGTCATGTTTGGTCCGCGCGTCTGAGATGAATGTGTAGAATTATGTACTCTTTTCTCCGCGACATGAGAGTACTGAACTCAATTTGCGGTTATGATATATAACGTTATTGAGATGTGTTTACAAGAAAGGCAATTGTGACATATTTGGCATGGTAATATAAGATTAATCGCGACATGTTGTAGTGGAGGTTATGATAATGAAGTTGTTAATTGAATGTTGAAATCATGTTACAGTATTGGTAACTCGGCGAAATAAGTCAATGTATAATGAAATGCGGATGTTTATTTATGTGTTACAGAGAGGGGAAGGATTGCCTGCATCTAAGGAAATGCCATGTCACATTTATAAGAGGTAAGTATTTGTGTGAAATGATACATGTACGTCAAACTGAGCACACCGCGGGAATGACTTAAACTAAGGTATGAGCGATATACATTGAAGTATAATTGAGATTTTGATGGGATTATATGACAATAGTAGATGCTGTATTTCAAGTACGAGAATATTGTGTTGTATTTTATAACGGTGCTCATGGCCAAATGCATATATGATATTTATAAATGCGGTAATATATTTCCGAGCATAAATGCGTAGTATTTACATTCTGACTGCCCAAATGAATTGAGTAACTTGCGAAGATGAGAGATGTTATGGAATATGACAAAGGGAGAGCACATAGAGCCTGAAATAGATGTGTATGTGAATCAAAAATTATGTGGAAAGCTAGATAGATAACTCATTAATTCTGACACTGAGTTTATTTGAATTTACATTCTTTAAGAGAATAATGCATAGGGAAATGATAGGCTAGGAGCCAGATTTAACAGGCATTAGGCAAATATGCCTTAGCCCGTAAGTCGTTACCGAAGCGCATCATAGAAGATAGCCAAATTAAATTAGTTCAGATTTATGTTCAAATTTATGTTCAAACTTATGTTCAGATTTATGAGCAGATTTATATTTATGTTCATATTCAAACTCAGATCTATTTGTTTATTTTACGTTTTATTCTGCTAAACTATACATTTTATTCAGATCTAATTAGCCTGATTTTTATGATAATCAGCAATGTAAATATTATAACGATATTTGCATCAACTTAATGACTTGTTTTCAATGAAGACTGTGGATGTCCAGTGATCAATTGTAAATAGTAATATCCATTTTTGACTTCATTTCGGAATTGGTGTAAATAGCTTAACATTGCATTTATTTTTCTTTTCACCAGCCACTGGTGACTCTGAGTTATTATCTATACATGGTAACAAAGCAAATTTACCCAAAATCACATTACTTTTTCCTAGGGCAATGTTTTATTCAAATAAATATTATTATGTTTCCTAGAATTTTAGTGTGATGCATTCTTTCCCTTTTACGTAGTTGATAAGCAAGTTGGTAAGCCAAGAAAGTAATTGACTGAAGAAGAAGAAAGAAAGAAGGAGAAACAATAACGTGAAGATGAGAGGAAGAGGCGGGAAGAAGAAAGAAGGAGAAACAAGAACAGGAAGAGAAGGAGAAGAGGCAGGAAGAAGAAAGAAAGAAGGAGAAACAAGAACGTGAAGATGAGAAGAAGAGGCAGGAAGAGAAGGAGAAGAAAGAGAAAGAAGTGAAGGATAGAAGACGAGCAGAAAAGGAACCAAAACAAGAAGAATGGCAACAGAAGCAAGCAGAGGAAAGAAGAAAGCAAGAGGAGAAAGAGCAGGAACGGGAAGCAACATTCCAGAGATTCATGGAAGAAATATGAGAGGAATTAAAAGGGAAACAGGAAGAAGTGAGAGAAGAAATTTCCGGAGTCAGGAATGAAATTCAGAATATGCGGGCTGAGTTGACCGAAACCATGGAGAATAAAAATAAAGAGATGCGAGAGGAAATAAATAGGATGAGAGGAGAAGTGACAGAAAGTCGAAGTATCATTACGACGCAGATGGATGAAGAATTTGTTAAGTTGACTGCTAATTTGGAGGAAATGAGAGGGAGTAATGAGAAAAAATGGGAAGAAGTAAACAAGATAAATGACAAGGTAACAGAGAGCCAGGAAATCATCAGAAAATTAAGGGATGAAGAGATAAACGAACTAACAAGTGGCATGGAAGGACTACACATAAGACAACAAGACTTAGAGGAGAAATTTACTCAAGCTACAGGCCAAGTAGCTGACAAAATAAATGAATTAAAGGAGAAAATTGAAAGCAATAAGGTTGATTCAGAACGGAAGATGGAGAAGACCGAAGAGGAGATGAAGCAGATTAGAAAGGAAATGCAGGAGATGAAGGCGGAGAGTCAGTCTGCGAAATCTGTGATTTCAAACTCGAGCGAAACGCAAAGAGCAATTGAAGTACAAATAATTGAAAGAGAAAATACACCTTTAAGAATAATCGACCCGAGTAGGCGAGATATTGAGATAATAAATGGAAGCGATCAGAGTGATGGTGCCCCGATAATCAATATCATTAAGAATTATGATGACCGCCCGAAACATTTTGACGGTTCAGCGAAGACTTCCCCGAAACTATTCCTCAGAGATATCGAAGAGTATTTTAGAGAGGGAAGAATTCAAGAAGAGAAAAAGCTGCGCATAATCGAAAAACATCTGGATGGGAATCCGAATATATGGTTTCACGCTTTCAAGTATAGCTTTCATAATTACGAAGAGTTCAAAGTTGCTTTTTTGAGAAAATTTTGGGACCCGGAAATTCAGCAGCAGTTGAGACTAGAGCTGTATTCTAGGAAATTCTCGTCTTCAGGGCAAACGCGGTACAGCGACTATTTTTCCTACAATTTCATCGATTTCAGGACCTAGATTCCGCGCCGAGTGAACTTGAGGCAATTAAAACTATCCAAAGGCAGTTTCCGTTAGAGGTACAGAGATTATTAGCAGCCTCAGACATACAAACTGCCATTGATATGGAAAAGCGATTGACACAGATTGATTTAACATCCACATGCCCAATAGAAAGGAATCCTAGGAATCTCAGGCAATTCGAGGCGATCAATACTATTAGCCCTGAAAATCACGAACCGTAGTGAAGACAAGGTTGATGAGGGTAGAACAGAAAACCGTGCTAAAGTACAAGACAAGGAACGGAGGAGATATTGTTGTCAATGTAACGGAATCCAACCTGGAAGATGTGGGCAAAGAGTTAATAGAAATAACCTACAGTACGGGAATAACACCCGTTACAAAATGAATAGGAGTCAACCGTACTACAGAAACAAAAGGTGGTACAACGACAGACGAGGACCGAGCGAATATAGCAAGAATGAGGAAAATAGAAGGTACATACAAGAGTTGAGAGACCAGAGACGAAACAGTAGCCGTTGGGGGAAGCTATTAAAGACAAGGATATTAATGGTGACCTCGAAGGAGCGGAAAGTCTTGAGCTCCAAAGTTATAAACGGAGAAGGGAAAAAGAAAGATGGAAAGAGACCGATATGCAGAGAAGTACGAACAACTCCGAGTTGTCGGAGAGAAAAAAACGCCGATGGCAGATTAGTAGGTCAGGAGTGTGTAAATAAGGAAAGGAAAATATTGTCAAAATTCGCAGTTGGGTAGTAGCTCAAATCGATCATTGAGACATCCAGCCGGAAGATTTGATTCGAGATGATACACGCGACAACAAAGAACCAACATTCAAATTACCAGTGATAGTAGTGAGAGTGGCCGACATCAGGATATATTGTCTAGTAGATTCCGGGGCCAGTATAAGTGTGATGTCGAACATGTTATTTCAAGAGTTGTGCAAGAAAATAGAAATACCGATAATACCCGTATCTGGGGTAAAAATCAGAGGTATCATGCCAGACAAGTCGGTTGAGTGCAAGATTCAAGCATACCTAAACATAAGGGTCGGTAGACATGAAACCGAGCACCCGTTTATGGCGATGAAGAAAATAAAATATAACATTATATTCGGAATAGACTTCATGTTAAGTTCACAGATGACGATTGATATGGAAAGATGTGAGGTTCGATTCCCAATCATAGAGAATGATGGAAACAAAACAGTAGAAACGATCCAACTTAAGGATACGTTAGAAGGGAATGAATACTTAAAGATCGAATGAAAGGAAGTGGATTTATTGAGCAGAGAGAACCTAGTGCCAGAAGAAAAGGATTTTAGCCAAGAAATAAAGTCCGAAATGATCAAGAGAATCGAGGAGATCATAGCCATCGAAGAGGAAAATTGTGAGAAATCAGAGATCTGGGAGGCTATTGCTCAAGCTGCGGTGCCAGCAGAAGAAAAGCGAACTCTATACGGAATCATAAATAAATATATTGAAGTTTTTGATGACAAACCGGGGCAAATACCCAATTTCAAATATAAATTAATAGTCAGTGTTTGGACACCGTATAAGGGAAAGGTTTATGACGTACCGGAGAAGCACTTCGCTGAGGTAAAGAAGATCGTTGAGGAAAATTTAGCCGATGGATTAACCATTAAAACAACCACCCCATTTGTAAACCCGCTGGTAATTGTAAGGAAAAACAACGGGAAACTGAGAATATGTCTTGATGCTCGTAGGTTCAATGAAAAGCTAATACCTGAGTACAACCAGGCCCCTAGAATCAAGGACATTGTGAGGAAATTTCGAGGCCAGAAGTACTTCACAAGTATGGATTGCACGGCATCGTTTCACCATATTGTCCTCGTAGAAAAATCACGATTATTAAGAGGATTCATGTTTAATAATCAGACTTATGCCTATTGTCGGTTGCCATTCGGACTCAAGAACAGTTCTGCCGTATTAATATGGGCGTTAGACAGAAGCCTCACAAGTGAGGTAAAAGGTTTTGTTAATTGATATGTCGACGATCTTGTTTTTGGGAGTACCACTTTTGAAGAACATTGTGTCAACCTAGAGAAATTATTAAGCAACCTGCAGAGAACTGGCTTTAAAATAAATATGTCAAAGTCTAAATTTTGCCAAAGCCAGGTACTTTTTGTCGGTCATGTAATCGATGGCGAGGGGATAAGACCTAACCCCGTGAAAATAGAGGCTATATGCGAATTTCCGCGGCCGACAAGAATAAAGCATGTAAGGCAGTTTTTAGGAATGACAGGACTTTTCTCAGATCATTGCGAGGGATATACGGAGACGGCTGCACCATTACACAACCTATTAACACGTTGAGTGCCGAGCCGATTGTAGCACACTATTCCACTGGTGCCAGGCATGTTTTTGAATTGCATTCCGCTGGTGCCAAAGCAATTGTACGCGTTGTAGACTGTTTATATAATCTTGGGATGTATTTATATGATGTACTAAGTAAATTTTATCTCACCATACCATGGTCATCCGTGACGCCATATGGTGTCACATCAATTTTTAGGAAAGATAAAATATAGCGTGACGCCATATGGTGTCACAGAATTTTTGACATGGAATGTTCAATACGAATTTCCAATACGGGATATTTATTTCCTAATTCAAATTAACGCAATATTTATGAAAACCTAGTAAAATGCAAAACAAGTACTTATATTACATTACATATTGTTGTGAACAGTTTTCTGATAACTCTAAACAATGAAAATATGCGTCTCGGCATGCCCGAGTTCTTGTTACTCGTTGTAATTTTTCAAACCTTATTGGCATCGTTGTTCAAACATCGTCCTTTTGTACACTTGTTTCATGTGCTGTTTTCATATTTACGTTTTGCACATCTGATCGGGAAGTTAAGGGAAACGCGCTAACTACACGCTACCTGGCTACTGGCGCAGCTCGACGCAGCCCGGTTGGTTCACGTCCACTGCTTCGCTCCTCCCTACCTCTCCGCCACATCCCGATACTCCCGCGGCACTTTTAATTTTATGACTTTATTTGCTCAATTTTGGGTTTAAACTTGCGCTGGGTACATGCAGTTTTCACCTTGGCATTCCACTGCCTCCCACGAATATGCCTACCAAATTTCAACCGAATCCGATTGTAACACATGTATGTGTTCCCTCGTAACATTATTACCAATATCTTCCATTTTTTAATATTTTGCACAACTATATAAACTGAGTGATAATACGTACGTAAACGTGGAATAAATAAAGCCTGGCGCGCTTTCACCTGTGACAATGACCACTGGCCAGGCAGTGGCTTCGGAAGAATACTGTGGCGCCACATGGTGGCATACAGTAAAAATACATAGCTGAAATAGACCCTGAAGTTCGCCCTTCACGTAGTTCCAATTTTACACGCATAGATGTCACAGCTGATTATCTACGGCGCATCGGCTGAAACTCAACTGTGCCGCCATATGGCGTCACGCCAACTCTGATTTCAAGAACGGTGTGCCGCCATATGGCGTCACGCCATCTCAAATTTGAAGACCACCGTGACGCCATATGGCGGCACGTGGCACCCAACGTGTTAAAGGTCATTAACAAATGGAAATGGAGCGATGAAACTGAACAGGCTTTCATCAATATGAAAGAACTTATGAAACAGTGTATAAAACTGGGATACCCAGATTATGAAAGGAAGTTTCTAATTCAAGCAGATGCATCGAGCATTGGTATAGGGGCATGCTTATATCAAGAAGATGATGAGAACCAGAAACGAACTTATCTGGCATTTACCAGCAGAAAATTAAAGAAACATGAGCAGCACTATACCACTACTGAACTCGAACTTCTTGCAATCATCCACGCATTACAACAGTGGAGGCGAATCATTTATGGGTATCCAGTAACAATAAGAACAGACCATAAAGCGTTGACCTTTGGATTGAAAGCGGTAATGGTCAGCGAAAGAATAACCTGCTGGATTTTATTCACGCAACAGTTCGATTTAAAAATTGAACATTGCACCGGAAAGCAGAACATCTTAGCCGATGCGTTGAGCCGAAACCCTCCAGAACGAAAAGAACACGTTTTAGAAATTGAGTTGGATACTCAAGATGAAGAATTACTCAGAAAACTCGAAAATCTTGGAGAATTCTAGGAATCTGACAGGAAATTAAAGCTTATAATTGAGAAGTTGACAGATAAGGAACCCGGACTAGAGTTGAAAAATAATTATGAAATTATGGATGGAATATTGCTGAAAAAAGTGGACAAAATTAACCACAGGAAAAGAATCATAATACCACAGGAATTACAGAGAGAGCTAATCTGGCACACCCACAAGATGACAGGTCATGCAGGCATAGACAAGGTTATTAGTACATTAATGGAAAAATTCACTTGGATAGGATTGCGAAAGTCTGTCAGAAATATAGTCAAGACATGCGACATATGCCCTCGAGTCAAGCACAATAATTACGTCTGCGGCATAAACCGATTCCAATCATTCCATCGAAAGCACAAGAAATATATGCAGTAGATATATTCGGAAAATTGCCAACCGTAAGGAAAGGAAAGAGATATATACTGGTAGTTATTGACATATTTTCACAATATATCTCATTGCAAGCTATTCAAAGAGCGAATACTAAGCACGTTATACGGGGCCTAGTTAATAAAGCATTTCCTGAGATAAGAAAACCTATAGTCCGTTTTGGTTGAAAGCGTCCTGCGCGAGAAATGGTTGCGCATGCAGTGGTGGGAGCTATCGTCCCCCCACTCCTACAGCAGGTCCAATCGCCAGGCTAGCGCTGAAGTGAAAACGTCTCTCAAGCGGCGCGTGTTGTTACTTGCGGGCTAAGTTGAAATTACTGAAGTGACGAGCATGGCTTCTAGGTCCTCTTCTAAATCTGGGAGACCACTGCGAGGCTAGGCACGTGAAAGTGTTTATACCATGAGTGAACATATGAAACATATCATCCAGATCTCAATCACACTGAGTCGGTTTGGGGAGATATCAAAGGAGAGGTCCGTGATAAGAATATATCTCACCGGGCGAGTTGGCCGTGCGCGTAGATGCGCGTGGCTGTGGGCTTGCATCCGGGAGATAGTAGGTTCGAATCCCACTATCGGCAGCCCTGAAGATGGTTTTCCGTGGTTTCCCATTTTAACACCAGGCAAATGCTGGGGCTGTACGTTAATTAAGGCCACGGCCGCTTCCTTCCAACTCCTAGGCCTTTCCTATCCCATCGTCGCCATAAGACCTATCTGTGTCGGTGCGACATAAAGCCCCTAGCAAAAAAAAGAATATATCTCAATTAATAGTAATACAGCATAATTCGTTTTTTAGCATAAAAATGTGTGCCATAGCATCTCTAATACCTTCACTGTTCATAAATGAGGCGCTCCTATTCCCAATATAAATAAAAATGCTTATTCTGTACGAAATATTTCTCTGTCTTATAGATCACTCGTGACTTGACAGCAGACACACTCAACAAAAAGGAAGCTCTTTGCGGATATTGCTTGCACAGTATTCGCAAGACAAACGGAAAAAAATGTTGCGACCACGTAAAAGGCACTGAGCGTGACAACACCATGCATAAGGAATTAGAATTAGACCAGTCCGACATCAACCTCGGTGAAGCTTCAGATGACACTGATTCAGACGAGAGTGAAGATTATTCTGAATAATTTGTAAATAAGATCCCTGAACTCCGAATATTAAACAAACGTGATCATAGAAAACGTAAGAAGTCCGATAATATTTTTGCTCTGTTTTTTTGAGACAGATTTATATTGTCTATTGTTCCGGAGCATTTCGTTGTTGTTTTTGTTGCTGCTGTTGCTGTAGGAGACCTGTTCTCTCAGTCATAACAATAGCAGGTTATTCAAGAGTATTATATATTATTATATTTCTTCTGATGGACAAGAAAAGTAGACATTGTTAATGTTATTATGAAAGTAGCTGAAGTATTTCTACTAATGCTTCTTCTGTGCATTTTCCCGACAAATTTGCATTAATTAATCTCTTTTATACGTATTTCACTAGAAATCACGTTAAGTAGATTATATCTCCAGGCTGTCAGTGGAAACAACTTCCTGCTATTCGTTAGGCGATTGATGAACTGATAGCGCGTACCGATGCGCCTTTCCTTGGTATACAGTACAGTACAGTTTCAAACGAACTTCCTTTATTCGCAGTATTACCAGTTGCAAGTTACTGTCTTATGTTCAATTGATTTTCTACCAAATGGTCCAAACCTTTCAATTTTATATAACAGATTTCATATTCGTAAGAATGTATAATAAGAATGTATAAATAAGAATAAATTAGAGGCTACAGAGTGCCAAAATATTGACCTCCACTTTTACTATACACTGAGATTTATTTCACGTTGTGTCGAAAGCATCATCCGATATGAATTCTTTTAGGCATGACCCTCTGATTTCTTGACGTCACCAACATTTACGACGAAAGTTACGAAGTATTTCCGTACTGGAATAGAACTGAAAGTTTAGAATGTTGTGCTCAAAGGCCTGTGTAGTTAATGGACAAGGTTTTAAGGCAGACAATCGAAATATGAGACTCGATTTGTACAATGTACGGTACTATTTTATTTTCACTAGTTTATCATATTAAGTAATTCCTACACTTTTGAGTTAGTGTGATGTATGTACACCGATGAGCCATTGCATAATGACCACCCCGACCCGGGAACGTATCGCGCCTAAGCTTTCCACACTATTTCAGTCAGTTCCCAGGGCTACGTCCGCTGCCTGAACTCGACTGTGTCAGCTGGAGGAAAGGTTCAAGTTCTTCCCCCACCACCAGCGCGAACGCTCCCATAGTTCCTCGCACACGAGGCCAGGCCACACCTCCGGTCGTCCAGAGAGACGCTTACTACGAAGATGGACTATAAAAGAATACTCACTGATAGAGGAACGCAGTTTACATCTGTAATATTCCGTGAGCGAATGAAAACTGAGGGTATCAAGCATACATTGTGTTCAGTGCGTCATCCGGCAGCGAACCCCGTAGAAAGATACATGAAAGAGATTGCCAAATTCGGGAAAATATACTGCAGCCAAAATCATTGGAAATGGGTAGACATGCTAGACATCATAGAAAATAGCTTAAATAATACCGTTAACAAATCAATCGGTCAAATTCCCAGCGTAGCCCATAAGAATATACACCCGCATAGAATTTGGGAAAGTATATTCACAATGCACTTGGAAAGGAAGCCAGATGTCCAAGAAATAACAGTAATGATCCAAGAAAGGCTAAAGAATCAATCACAAAAGCGGCTAAGAAGGGTACGAAACAAGAAATTTCAAGTACCAATTAAACAAGGCGATCTCGTCTTAATTAAAACTGCTCAGTTATCCAATGCACCAGCTAAAATATGTGCAAAGTTCCTAAAGATGTACAATGGTCCATATAAAGTCGAGCGTGTGCTAGGAAACAATGCATATGAGATAGTAAGCTTGAACGGTAGATATCGAAACATACATAATGCCTGTAATATCAAGCCTTACTTCCAAGAAAATGAGACTGTGGGATCTGAACATGAAAAACAACAGGTCCAAGAATGAATAACAAACGTACCATCATGAATTTCGCTGAGAGAAATTATAAAAATGTTTCATTTTGACTGGACATGAGAAAGAAATCCGCTGTTATATAAGCAGTTATGAGCAAAGAAAACAAATTGTATCAAAAACGACAGAATCGATATCAATCTACTGATATTTGGTAACAGAATAGCCAGTCTAGGAATGATAAAAAAACTATACGAAATGCAAACTCACATTTACGATTCGAGTTAGAAAGGAGAAAATATATTGTGACCAATATATTTTGTCCGTAACGGGGGACAAAATGTGCCCGTTTACATCTCGTAGACAGCTTTCAAAATGGCGCCGAATGAAGGTATGGCCCATCCGATCTATGAGATACAAAGAATATATATGTAGTGCGATATTATAGAAGGCCATGCATGTCTGGGAACGGACAAATATTGAAGGCACTACGGAACAGTAGAGAGCAAAGTGAATTGTTTTACAAAAAATAGAAGCGAAGGGATTGTTAAAAAACTTCATCTTAAAAATCTGCATCGCAAGGGTAAAGATGTAACCGGTAAACGAGCTATATATTGAAAGAAGATACAAGAATGTAGATTAGATTCTTGAAGAAAAGGGATCGTCGTTGTAAACCAAATAATATAATTCGCCGGCCGACGAACCAGAGTTAATTGAAATATAAAAAAATAAGCAGGATACGGTGATATACGCCTAGAAGGATCCCGAGAGCAATCGCGTCGCATTGTGTAAGGAGGGACCAATTGAAACCCAAGCGAAATACTATCATATGGCAAGAAGGCTACTTTGGTCTGATTCAAGAAAGAAGAAGAAAATTTTTTCGACATTTTCCCAGAAAGAGCCGATATATATATATATAATCCCGACGAGATCAAAGTTATATCTCAGAGAGCAAGAAAAGGGAATAACAACTGAAGAATTATTATTGTCAGATGGATCATATCATGACAATTTTCTACTCCGAAATGTACCTTCTTGTTGCCAGCAGAAGGAATATGATGTGTGCCTGCTAAACATGCACGATGGACCAAACTGGGGAGCGGTACATCCTAACCAGATAACCAACCCATGATCAGGAAAGCAACGGCTAACCAGATGACCAACCCATGATGAGGAAGGCAACGGCTAACCAGATGACCAACCCATGATGAGGAAGGCAACGGCCAAACAGATGACCATCTCATGATGAGGAAGGCAACGGCTAACCAGATGACCAACCCATGATGAGGAAGGCAACGGCTAACCAGATGATCAACCCATGATGAGGAAGGCAACGGCCAACCAGGTGACCAACCCACATCCTGACCGCAGAGCTAAGGACATCCGAGTGGAGGCGGAACAACTGGACCAAATGTAACGACAAGTGAGCTAAGTCTTTACATTTTTAATTACGTAGTTTTTGATTTGCGTATACATTTACTTTTGGCATGTGCTGATAACTTGGTCATAAAAACCATTTAATTAAGAGAGCATGTGAATAATGGAAGTGAAGTGTGAGATATTTAAGTCTATAGTAATACGATCAAGCAGTGTAGAATAAGATTCTAGTACATTACATACACGTCACCGCATTTTTGGTCAGAATAACTAATGAGTTACGAGAATTTGAAGGTGTCTTTTACAAATGCCGATAGCAATGATTTGACACATTGTGGAATGTTGATAAATATCGTATTGCTTATACTAAATGTTTACAACACGTTTGGTCCGCGCGTCTGAGATGAATGTGTAGATTCACGTACTCTCTTCTCCGCGACATAGGAGTATTGAACTCAATTTGGGGTTATGATATATAACGTTATTGAGATGTGTTTACAAGAAATGCAATTGTGACATATTTGGCATGGTAATATAAGATTAATCGCGACATGTTGTAGTGGAGGTTATGATAATGAAGTTGTTAATTGATGTTGAAATCATGTTACAGTATTGGTAACTCGGCGAAATAAGTCAATGTATAATGAAATGCGGATGTTTATTTATGTGTTACGGAGAGGGCAAGGATTGCCTGCATCTAAGGAAATGCCATGTCACATTTATAAAAGGTAAGGATTTGTGTGAAATGATACATGTACGTGAATCTGAGCACACCGCGGGAATGACTTAAACTAAGGTATGAGTGATATACATTGAAGTATAATTGAGATTTTGATGGGATTATGTGACAATAGTAGATGCTGTATTTCAAGTACGAGAATATTATGATGTATTTTATAACGGTGTTCATGGCCAAATGCAAATATGATATTAATAAATGCGATAATATATTTCCGAGCATAAATGCGTAGTATTTAAATTCTGACTGCCCAAATGAATTGAGTAACTTGCGAAGATGAGAAATGTTATGGAATATGACAAAGGGAGAGCACATAGAGCCTGAAATAGATGTGTATGTGAATCAAAAATTATGTGGAAAGCTAGATAGATAACTCATTTATTCTGACAGAGAGTTTATTTGAATTTACTTTCTTTAAGAGATTACTGCATAGGGAAATGATAGGCTAGGAGCCAGATTTAACAGGCATTAGGCAAATATGCCTTAGCCCGTAAGTCGTTACCGAAGCGCATCATAGAAGATAGACCAAATTAAATTAGTTCAGATTTATGTTCAAATTTATGTTCAAACTTATGTTCAGATTTATGAGCAGATTTATATTTATGTTCATATTCAAACTCAGATCTATTTGTTTATTTTACCTTTTATTCTGCTAAACTATACATTTTATTCAGATCTAATTAGCCTGATTTTTATGATAATCAGCAATCTAAATATTATAACGATATTTGCATCAACTTAATGACTTGTTTTCAATGAAGACTGTGGATGTCCAGTGATCAATTGTAAATAGTAATATCCATTTTTGACTTCATTTCGGAATTGGTGTAAATAGCTTAACATTGCATTTATTTTTCTTTTCACCAGCCACTGGTGACTCTGAGTTATTACCTGTACATGGTAACAAAGCAAATTTACCCAAAATCACATTACTTTTTCCTAGGGCAATGTTTTATTCAAATAAATATTATTATGTTTCCTAGAATTTTAGTGTGATGCATTCTTTCTCTTTTACGTAGTTGATAAGCAAGTTGGTAAGCCAAGAAAGTAATTGACTGAGTTGATGCCTGATTAGAATTTATCAAGGACTTACGTCGTTAGTACATTAGTCAGGTGAATTAATTATTTGGTATTACGTCCTCAGTGAACCGTCATTCTCTTGGAACTCACGTTAAGCGACCTAACGTAAAATCTTCAGATTTTACTTGAGAAATGGATACCCTGGGAAGAAATTGAGCCGCTGGGAAATTATCTGCTTACCCTTTTCCTACATGGGGGCAAGCTCCACTACATCATATCGCGATTAATCTTATATTACCATGCCAAATACGTCACAATTGCCTTTCTTGTAAACACATCTCAATAACGTTATATATCATAACCCCAAACTGAGTTCAATTCTCTTATGTCGCGGAGCAGAGAGTACGTGATTCTACACATTCATCTCAGACGCGCGGAGCAAACATGACGTAAACATTTAGTATAACCAATACGAGATTTATCGACATTCCACAATGTGTCAAATCATTGCTATCGGCATTTGTAAAAGACACCTACTTCAAATTCTCGTAACTCATTAGTTATTCTGATCAAAAATGCGGTGACGTGTATGTAATGTACTAGAATCTTATTCTACACTGCTTGATCGTATTACTATAGACTTACATATCTCACACTTCACTTCCATTATTCACTTGCACTCTTAATTAAATGGTTTCTATGACGAACTTATCAGCACATGCCAAAAGTAAATGTATGCCCAAATCAAAAACTACGTAATTAAAAATGTAAAGACTTAGCTCGCTTGTCGTTACATTTGGTCCAGTTGTTCCTCCTCCACTCGGATGTCGTTAGCTCTGCGGTCAGGATGTGGGTTGGTCTTCTGGTTGGCCTTTGCCTTCCTCATCATGGGTTGGTCATCTGGTTGGCCGTTGCTTTCCTCATTGTGGGTTGTCATCTGGTTAGCCGTTGCCTTCCTCATCATGGGTTGGTCATATGGTTAGGATGTACCGCTCCCAAGTTTGGTCCATCGTGCATGTTTAGCAGGCACACATCGTATTACTTCTGCTGGCAACAAAAATATACATTTCGGAGCAGAAAATTATCATGATATGATCCATCTGACAGTAATAATTCTTAAGTTGTTATTCCTTTTTCTTGCTCTCTGAGATATAACTTTGATCTCGTCGGGATTAAGTTCTCCGTATATGTATATATATCTTTATCGGCTCTTTCTGAGAAAATCTCGAAAGTTTATTCTTCTTCTTTCTTGAATTAGATCAAGGTAGTCTTCTTGCCGTATGAAAGTAGGTCTCTTGGGTTTCAATTTGTCCCTCCTTACAGAATGCGACGCGATTGCTCTCGGGATCCTTCTAGGCGTATATCACCGTATCTTGCTTACTTTTTATTTTAATTAACTCTGATTCGTCGGCCAGTGAATTATATTATTTGTTTTACAACGACGATAGCTTTCCTTCAAGAATCTTCTCTAAATTCTTGTATCTTCTTTCAATATATAGCTCGTTTACCGGTTGCGTCTTCACTCTTGCGATGCAGTTTTTTTAGATGAAGTTTTTTAAGAATCCCTTCGCTTCTATTTTTTTGTAAAACAATTCACTTGACACTCTACTGTCCTGTAGTGCCTTCAATATTTGTCCGTTCCCGGACATGCACTGCCTTCTATAATATCCCACTACATATATATTCCTTGTATCTCATAGATCGCATGGGCCATACCTTCATTCGGCGCCATTTTGAAAACTGTCTACGAGATGTAAACGGGCAGATTTTTTTTACAATTTATTTACTCAAAATACTTTTCTCTCACTGAATACATTACATACATACATTATCATTATAGACTGTTATGCCTTTCAGCGTTCAGTCTGCAAGCCTCTGATAATTTACGAAACGTCGCCACAATCCTCTATTTGCAACTAGTGTTGTGGCCTCATTTAGTTCTATACCTCTCATCTATAAATCGTTAGAAACCGAGTCTAACCATCATCGTCTTGGTCTCCTTCTACTTCTCTTACTCTCCATAACAGAGTCCATTATTCTCCTAGGTAACCTATCCCCTCCATTCGCCTCACATGACCCCACCACCGAAGCCGGTTTATGCGCACAGCTTCATCCATCGAGTTCATTCCTAAATTAGCCTTTATCTCCTCATTCCGAGTACCCTCCTGCCATTGTTCCCACCTGTTTGTACCAGCAATCATTCTCGCTACTTTCATGTCTGTTACATCTAACTTATGAATAAGATATCCTGAGTCCACCCAGCTTTTGCTCCCGTAAAGCAAAGTTGGTCTGAAAACAGACCGATGTAAAGATAGTTTCGTCTGGGAGCTGACTTCCTTCTTACAGAATACTGCTGATCGCAACTGCGAGCTCACTGCATTACCTTTACTAAAGTTTGATTCTATCTCACTTACTATATTTCCATCCTGGGAGAACACACAACCTAAATACTTGAAATTATTGACCTGTTCTAGATTTGTATCACCAATCTGACATTCAATTCTGTTCAGTTTCTTACCTACTAACATTAATTTAGTCTTTGAAAGGCTAATTTTCATACTATACACATTGCAGCGATTTTCAAGTTCCAAGATATTAGACTGCAGGCTTTCGACACAGTCTGTCATTAAGACCAAGTCGTCAGCATAGGCCAAACTGCTTCCTACGTTTCCACCTAACTGAATCCCTCCCTGCCATTTTATACCTTTCAGCAGATGGTCCATGGAAACTACGAACAGCAAAGGTGAAAGATTACAGCCTTGTCTGACTCCTGTAAGTACCCTGAACCAAGAACTCATTCTACCATCAATTCTCACTGAAGCCCAATTGTCAACATAAATGCCTTTGATTGATTGTAGTAATCTATCTTTAATTCCATAGTCCCCCAGGATGGCGAACATCTTTTCCCTCGGTACCCTGTCATATGCTTTCACTAGATCTACGAAACATAAACACAACTGCCTATTCCTCTCGTAGCATTTTTCAATTACCTGGCGCATACTGAAAATCTGATCCTGACAGCCTCTCTGTGGTCTGAAACCACACTGGTTTTCATCCAACTTCCTCTCAACGACTGATCGCACCCTCCCTTCCAGGATGCCAGTGCATACTTTGCCTAGTATACTAATCAATGAGATACCTCGATAGTTGCTGCAATCCTTCCTGTTCCCTTGCTTATAGATAGGTGCAATTACTGCTTTTGTCCAATCTGAAGGTACCTTACCAACACTCCACGCTAATTTTACTACTCTATGAAGCCATTTCATCCCTGCCTTCCCTCTGTACTTCATCATTTCAGGTCTACTTTCATCTATTCCTGCTGCCTTTATGAAAATGGAGTTTATTTAATATCATTTCCACTTCCTCAAGCATAATTTCACCAAAATCCTTTTCCTCTTTCCCATGAGCTTGGCTGTTTGCAACACCAGCATGATGATTTCCTTTTACATTGAGAAGATGTTCAAAATATTCCCTCCACCTTACCAGTGATGTCCTGGGATCTATTATCAGTTCACCTGAATTACTCAAAACACTGTTCATTTCCTTTTTCCCTCCCTTCCTAAGATTCTTTATTACTGTCCAGAAAGGTTTCCCTGCTGCTTGACCTGGCCTTTCCAGGTTATTACCAAATCTTCCCATGACTTCTTTTTGGATTCATCAACTATTTGTTTCGCTCTGTTTCTTTCGTCTACGTACCAAGGTCTACCTTGGCCCTTGTTTGGAACCATTTCTGATAAGCCTTCTTTTTACGTTTGCAGGCTGCTCTCACTTCATCATTCCACCAAGATGTTCGCCTTTTCCCATCTTTACACACAGTTGTTCCTAGGCATTCCCTTGCTGTTTCTATTACAGCATTCCTGTATGCCACCCATTCATTTTCTATATCCTGAACATGCTTACAGTCTACTGTTCGAAACTTCTCACTAATCATATCCATGTACTTCTGTCTAATTTCCTCGTTCTGGAGACTTTCTGCCCTTTTTCGTTTGCAGACTGATTTCACTTTCTCTACCCTAGGCCTAGTGATACTTAGTTCACTACAGATCAGATAGTGGTCTGTATCATCAAAAAATCCGCAAAAACTCGTACTTTCCTAACAGATTTCCTGAATTCAAAGTTTGTTATGATATAGTCTATTATGGATCAGGTACCCCTAGCTTCCCATGTGTAGCGGTGAATAGCCTTATGCTTGAAGAATGTATTCGTAACAGCTAAACCCATACTATCACAGAAGTCCAGCAAACGCTTCCCATTCCCATTAGCTTCCATATCTTCCCCACATTTACCAATCACCCTTTCGTATCCTTCAGTCCTGTTTCCAACTCTCGCATTGAAATCGCCCATTAGCACTATTCTATCCTTGCTGTTGACCCTGACCACGATGTCACTCAATGCTTCATAAAACTTGTCAACTTCATCCTCATCTGCACCCTCACATGGTGAATACACGGACACAATTCTTGTCCTAATTCCTCCTACTGACAAGTCTACCCACATCATTCGCTCATTTACGTGCCTAACAGAAACTATGTTGCGTGCAATGGTTTTCCTGATAAATAGCGCTACCCCAGACTCTGCCCTTCCCTTTCTAACACCCATCAAGTACACTTTATAATCTCCTATCTCTTCCTCATTATTTCCCCTTACGCGAATATCACTTACTCCTAGCACATCCAGATGCATCCTCTTTGCTGACTCAGCCAGTTCTACCTTCTTTCTTCCATAATCTCCATTAATATTGATAGCTCCCTATCGAATTCCATTTCGTTCGCCAAGTTCTTTCCAAGGAGTCCCTCGTCTGTCAAATGGGAGTGGGACTCCATTACTCGCATAGGTACGAGGCTTGCATAAAGTGTTCTGAGCTCGGTAAATACATGAAGCTGGATGCTGCCCTTCTTGCACATAGTCCAATTGAGGATCTCTCCTCTAACGGGTTATGGACCACCGGTGAATTGTATAGTCCTAGCCGCCTGAGCACAAAGAGGGCCACGACTCAGAATATGTCCGAGATTCCCACTCCCATTCCATAGCAACTGGTATCCCGACTCTCAGGACCACTTACTAAGCCACTCAGCCGTTGCCCATGGTTCACGAACTAGGACGTGACTACTGTAACACACAAACTGAATATTTATTTAAATTCTTTCTCTTCTCCTTTTTTCGCTATTTGTTTTACGTCGCACCGACACAGATAGGTCTTATGACGCCGGTGGAATAGGAAAGGGCTAGCAGTGGGAAGGAACCGGCCGTGGCCTCAATTAAGGTACCTGATGTGAAAACGGGAAACGACGGAATACCATCTCCAGGGCTGCCGACATTGGGGTTCGAACCAACTATCTCCCGGATGCAAGCTCACACCTCACAGCTTCACGCCGCGCGGCCAACTTGTTCCACCCTACTGCATTTCAAGTAAAAAATATTGTCTAAATTTAGCACGGCCATCTTGCCCGGTATTTAATATTCTAGTGAAGGGTATGAATGAAATGTAATATGAAACTATATATATTGAAATTTTAAATTTAAACGTGTTTGATTCAAAATATTTATGTTATGCATACAACGAATATGGAAAAAGTAAGACTTGTATGTTTTTTCCAGCCTCTTCCTGAGAGCAGCGGTTGAAGAATTTTAAAACTCTAATTGAACAATGACTCTTAATCTCAATATTAATATCAGAAGACAAGAGTATTGTGGTAAGTTCTGCTACGTATCTAAATACCATGATAATAAATTAAGGATTAATCATTTTAACAATATTAGTCAATGTAACATTATTTTATTCCCTAAATTAAGAAACATCGCCAATCAGAGTCAATATCAGAACGCCAGCTAGACTAAGTCACCTCCCCGCATTTTCATTTCACGACATCATTCTGGCAAATATCAACGAAAGTAACCTTTAGGATTAACAGTATTAACCTATGTAACGTTCTCCATAACTCTAAATTACGATCAAAGTCAATATATTTTCCATAAAGAAGTATGCATTTCTACGGCAAATAGGTCGCCCGGCAGCGCCAAGTGTCGAGCTGTGTAACTACATGATTACAGCGCGTGGACCAGATTGTCAAGGCCGGTAAGTAGCTAGCTAGTGCGACGCATCAAGTCGGCCGTGGTTAAACTAGATCGAGTCGGCGTTGCTCGTAGGCAACGGCTTGTCACAACTACAGGCTAGACGTCACCACCGTCGCTGTTCGCACTCCGCTCAGCGCTGTCCGGTATTGGTGTATTGAAGTATTATGTATTTGGTCCACAGTTCGTATTTGAGAATGACTCGTGTGCGGCGTTTGGTTATTAGTGTTCTCGAGTGTGTGTAGTGAGTGAATAGTACGCCATGGCGGCCTCCAGTGGGGGTCATATGCCAGTTACAGCCGATCAATTAATCGTAGAAAATGAAGTTGAGGTACCAATGGATGAGGAATCCATAAATAGTGAATCTTCCAATTCAGTGCAGTTACCACATCCCAACTCAGCTACAAGTGATCGACAAGGCAAACTCCTTTAAACAAGAATCGTTCATCTGAGCAACAGCAGGAGCAACGAAACGAGACACAACCATCGAATGCTATACCTGAGTATTATAACAAATATCATTATGGCCCTTTTATATTATTCGTAGAATCGACCGCGGACAAGAACATGGGTGAGTTACATCTTATGGGGCTTGGGTGACGGTTTTATGAGCAAGATATTAATGTTAAATCGATTCAAAAAGGCAGAAATAGGATTCAAGTTACTTTCCATTCAGCTACTCAAGCTAATGCGTTCTCACTCAATCCAATATTGAAATCGGTAAAAATCAAGGCATACATCCCTTCGTCAAACGTTCTCCGTGTAGGTATAATACGAGGTGTAGATAAGAACCTTTCAAATGGTGACATTCTCCACAATTTGGAAACTCCATTACCTATTAAGGCAGTCCAACGTCTTAATCGAAAGGTTGTAGAGAATGACCAAACAGAGTTTCTACCCACAGGATCTGTAAAGATCATTTTTCGTGCACAATCTCTCCCACCCCAAGTGGCGTTATAGAAAGTGTTTTTGGATGTCGAACCATTTATCTTTTCGCCTATTCGATGTAGAAAATGTCAGAAATATGGACACACAAAGAAACAATGTCAGGCGAAAAATCACAGATGTGGTAAATGCTCTCAATTGCATGCCACCAACCAGTGTACGGAACAATATACCCAGTGTGCTTATTGTAAACGAGATCATTTAACAGGATGTTATGGCTGTCCGGAACAACGATACCAAGTTAAACTGAAAAAATAATGAGTACTGAACACATCTCTTTTACTAAGGCAAAAGCCATAGTAGCTCTTCCCGTTTATTATCCAGATCAATACCCTACACAGTTTCCTCCATTATCACAGGAAAATAGATCTCCTCCTTCAGAAAATTCGCGTAAACGGAAGTTCACGCAGTTAGTAATGCAGTCTCAGCCTCCTACACCTGAGCCAGGATATGATAGAAAAGGTTATTAATCTATCATTCGTAATGAGCACATCCCTGCAGAAAGGATTTCTTCCAATCCAAGTACGTCAGCAGCAAATGGGACAGTGCAACCTAACACCTCCTCCTCCCCCCAACAACAAGTTCAGAGAGATATGTCGGCCCCACGGGACCCATTATTCGCCCAAACGAAGGAACATCTTCAAAAAGAAATTCAGAGCATCTTGTGGAATGAGCCTCAACTCAGTCCTGTTATTTATAAATTGCGGGATCATATAGAACTGTTTATGATCAACATCCTTCAATGGAATGTTAGAAGTGCAATTCCTAAACGGCAGGAATTACAATTGCTAATAAAAGAATCCCAGGCTAATTTCATAATGTTACAAGAAACTTGGTTTACTTCGCATTCTCGTTTTCAGATACCGGGTTATCAAATACTAAGACATGGTGGTGATGGTGTAGCTATATGTATTCAGAATTCACTAAGATATTCTCCTCTAGCAATGAATAATCTAATACCTCAAACTTATGTTATAGGACTCATTTATAATAATCTTTATTTTATCAATTTATTTTGTCCCCCACACATATATATTACGAAAGGTCAATGGTCGCATTTTTTCTCGCAATTTGACCAAGTCCAATATGTTTTCGTTTCTGGCGACTTCAATTGTCACCATACTGACTGGGGAGGCTCAACGGATACGTCAAAAGGATCTAACTTGCTATTAATGTCCAATCAACATAATTTTACAATTATTAATGACGGGTCTCCCACTCGTCTCTCTCCCCCAGGTTCCCCTCCCAGTGCAGCTGATTTAACGCTTTGTCGTACTCACATGGTCCCATCCACCACATGGCATACCTTAGCTGATACCCATACTAGTGATCATTTTCCCATTCTTGTCACTTATGGCCTTAGTAAATCTGTTAACTCAACGCAAAAAACGGATCATGTTAGTAATATACGATCCTACATAAATTTTAATACTCAGATATATCGCGAATACGTCACACATTATTACGGCGTGAAGGTGGTAATACGATAACATTTCCTACCCTCCTCACCTTTTTGACTCAATACCTAAATACTTATCGCCCATGTAAACCGATCAAGACAACTAATCCTCTACCATCTCAATCAATAAAATGGTGGGATAAGGAATGTCATGAACTAATTTATCGGCGTAAAATATTATTCCTACATTATCGCCAATCTATGATTTAAGATAATTATTTGCAATTAAAAACACACTGCTAAAACCAAACTTATTTTAACACTAAAAAGCACAATGCTTGGAGAACGTCACATAATCCTCCCTCTCAATTATGGAATTCGATATGTATGATAACACGAACTTTTCAGCATCAGTCCCAGATGTTCTTCAATCAATCACCCCTGATTATATGCTATCCCCTTTTATTTCACCGGTAGCACCAGGACATCGTCATTTCTCCATATTAATGCAACCTATAACCTTCCATGAACTTCAAACGGTGATATCAACGACAAATAGTTCCTCGCCTGGACCGGATGCTATAACATATAATATGATAAGACTACTTCCTTCACAGGCTCAACTTCTCCTCCTCCGGTATTTTAATGATATTCTATCTTCAGTTCACATCCCCGTGCAATGGAACAACTTTTTTGTAAAACCTATATTAAAACCCAAAAACCCCTGATGTTCCAGAACATTTCCGTGGTATTGTTTTAAGTTCGTGTATTCGTACAATATTTAGTAATATTATACTTAGACGATTAATATGGGTATTAGATTATTATAATATTTTCCCTAAGTACCAATTTGCCTTTATAAAGGGGCGTAGAACGCATGATCCAATTTCCACATTCATCCTTAATATATTGTTAGCCTGGTGGAGAAAGCAATCTACCAAATCTATATTCCTAGTTATAAAAAGTGCTTATGACTCTGTTTTACTACATATATTATGGGATAAATTAGCTATGACCGGCTTTCCATTTAACTTCATCTCCATTTTGCATCAATTATTTACTAATCGTACAATCACCCTAAAATCTGCACAGCATCAATTTCCAAGTCGCCAGACGTCTCATGGATTACCCCAGGGTTCAATATTAAGTGGAGTATTATTTGCATTATATATGCGAGAATTGGAATCCATAATAAGTCCTTTAGCGCGAGTCTTGGCCTTTGCTGATGATTTTGTGATTTATTTTTCTCATACCAACATAGATGAATGCCGGAAAACGATTTCACAGGTTATGAGCAAAGCTTTTCAGTGGTTAACTACTCACGGTTTACAACTTTCGATTCGAAAGTGTGCAGCTATGATTTTTACTTCTAAACGTGTTTTGATAAAAGTCCAATAAGTTTTGACCGATATAGTATTCCATTTACTAATCGGCATACCTATTTAGGTATCTGTCTTGATTGCAATCTTAATTGGTATTATCATATCCAGGCTTTACACCGAAAAGCGGAGGTTTATCTTAAAATTCTTCACACCGTCACTAGGCGTAACTGGGGAGCTGACCCATCCTCTGCATTACTACTGTATCGAGCTACCACTCGTGCTTATTTTGATTATAGTGCGTATATAATTGATCAAGCACCAAGAAATAGTATATCAAAATTGGATATAATACAACATACTGCATTGAGATGTAGTATTGGTGCCCTTAAAACCACTCCTACCAATGCGGTTTTAGTTGAGACAAGTGAGTCTCCTCTCAATATTCGTCGTTTAATGTTAGCCAAAAAATATATTATGGAACACTTTGCCCGAACGGATTCACTTATTATACCCAAAATGCAACTTTTGTACGAATATTATCAAAAACGTCCCCCTAAAAATGGCAGATATCTAGCGATATATATGGCGTACTCTGAATTGAGGCATATTCAAGACTCAGTCCCCAGAACACCTCATTTAGTCATGCACTCATACTCCTACGAAACCCTTAATTTTAAGCCTCAGATTAGTATTCACTCTTCTTCCCAATCATCCCGCCCTTCACAGAGTACAGAAGTAATTCTGTCAACAGTAAAGAAACTTAAAGTATCACCGAATCCACACGACGTAAATATTTTTACAGATGGAGCAAAATCCCAGCATGGCGTAGGGGCAGCATTCTTTGACTACAATACGCGCGAAAGTTTTCAATATAATTTACCTTATAATATAACTATTTTCACGGCTGAACTTTATGCAATTCACCAAGCTCCATCATACGTACAACGTTACGAATTTTCGAAAGTCAATATTTTTACAGACTTTCAAAGTGTTCTTCACACTTTGCATACACCCCCGCAGTCTTATAATGTTTACTTATATGAAGTCCAGCAAATGCTGTATCAACTCGAGCAGTCAGGAGCATGTATTACCTTAATCTGGATAAAAGGGCACACGGACAACCCAGGTAACGATCAAGCTGACCTAGCTGCTAAAGAATCAATTCATTCTAATACTGACCCCCTTCAAATCAAAGTTCCGATTACAGATTATTTTCCCCTTTTCAAATATGCAGCTCGTCAATCTTGGCAAACCATATGGCACCACTCGTCAAGTATCAAAGGAAAATACTTCTATCAAGTGCAGCCCTATATTCCTACAAAACCATGGTATTTAAATAGATCTTACACTCGGCGTCATATAATTAATACCATACGCTTGCGTTTAGACCACACATTAACTCCCGAGTATATATATAGATTTCACATCTCTAACCTCCCAAACTGTTTATATGGTCAGCCAAACGGAGATAGCAATCATATTTTTTCAATGTACGCAATAGTCAACGTCTTTTAATTAAGCAATTAATAAAATTTAACATGCCTCTGCCAGCAAACATTCAATCCTTAACTTGTATGGGAATTGCACTTCTACATTCTTTTGGTGTTAAATACAATGGCGAGATAACTTGACGTTACTAACAATATTACATATCTACATGTGATTAAAAACCCCGAGTGAGTGATGCGTATGTATATTAAGTCTTATTTATCATTCAAGAGATGATAAAAAGTGTGTATAGTGACTGGGTGACAGTACGACTCAAACCCAAACAAACCTATCAAGTTGCAGAAGAAGAAGAAGACGGTATTTGGTCAGCGATCACCGTGGCCGTGTACTATACAGTACCTGATTATTAGAACTTGGAGTAACCTAGAACACATTCGGTGTTCGGCTGTTGTGCAGTGCACACGTCTCTCTCCGGTCACTGGTGCAGCGGCTTTTTCACGTCTGTAGATAAGTAGAGTGTTTTGTGTTTGTATCCTAGTAATTCTTCTCTTGTAGTTGTTTCGGTGCTAGTATAGTGTAATCACCTTTCGGAGTACTATGTCTGTAGATAGTGGCGGTGGCCCTTTAGGAAGATCTCCAGATATTGGCAATGATACCATGCGTGAGGACTTACACATGGACGCTAGTAATACTGATACCCAACGAGACAGTTCTCAAGATACAATACGTGACATGGATCAGCACCAGCACGTTCCTGTATCTACATATTCTAACACTCATCTTGGCCCCTACGTAGTATATGTAGAATCGACCGAATCTCAAAATAAAATAGGACATATTCACCCTATGACTCTGGGTCGGATCTTCTATGAGAGGCAAATTGGTGAAGTCAAGGCCATCCATAAGAAGGGAAGAAATAAGATCCAAATTACTTTCATGTCTAGTAAGGCTGCAAACGCCTTTCTTTCTCATCCCAATCTTAAGGTAAAGAAATTGAAAGCATTTATTCCGTCCTCGAATATTCATCGAGTGGGGGTCGTACGGGGAGTAGACACTACTATTTCCGAATCCGACATTCTCACCTATTTAGAATCGCCATATCCTGTAGTGAAAGTACAACGTCTAAATAGACGATCATCCAAAGAGGGAAAAACTGAATACATCCCTACAGGTACTGTGAAGGTTGTATTTGAAAGTCAACAACTTCCGAAAAGTGTGTCCATTTTTAAGGTCATTTTAGAGGTTCAGGCCTTTATATTCTCTCCCTTATTATGCAAACGAAGTCAGCGGTATGGTCATACCGCTACTAATTGTCGTTCAAGGGAGCCGAGGTGTGGAAAATGTTCCCTTAATCACTCTACCGAAGATTGCACTCACCAATTAGTTAAATGCGCTAATTGTGCAGAAAATCATCCTGCGGGGGCTGAAAGTTGTGAAATCCACAAACAACAGAAAGAAATCAAGCGTATTATGAGTGTTGAAAACAAATCATATTTAGAAGTAAAAAGCTATTTTGCCCCATTAGAGTCCATATCCAATCCCCTTATGATGCCACAACATTTCCTTCCTTTACCCAATAGACCTTCCCAATCGGAAGAAACTCTCCTTCGAAAGCGTAAATTTACTATGGTGGTTAGTAACCCTCCCCGCCCACCCGTTAAACCAGGTTATGACAGGGCATCATATCTGAATTTGATAAGTAATCCGAAGACGGTTCCAGAACATTCTGGCACTCCAGTAGTGAGTTTGATACCTGCTACTCCTAACGAGCCTGCATCTACATCATGGAAGTCAAGTCACCAAGGGCAACCTTCGGATCCCCACGCACAAATATCAGCATCTCCCTCTTTCATAGCTTTACATTGTAATTCAAATGTTAATTCTAATGAAAAATGTCGAAACGTCTATAAAAATTTGAAGATTTAACGAAACACATGGGACAAAACGTCCAATGGAAGCAGCTGTTAAAGTCATTACATGATGAGGTTCTTATTTTATTGGGACATTCCACTACTTCCAAGTAAAACATGCGGTTATTGCAATGAAATTGTATGAGCATACTAAATAAGAAACATGAATTAGTGAGTTTGTTAAATCCTCTTGATCCTGCGGTAATTTTATTGAGCGAAACTGGGTTGAAATCTCTTTTTCATTTTTGTATGAAAGGTTTCATGTTCCTACGGCATGATACACCCATCTCTGGAGGTACATGCATTTTACTCAAACAAGACATCTACTTTCAGGAAGCCCCATTAAACTATATTATACCGGGAACTCAAGCCCTTGCAGTAAAAATTCAAGATTGGTACGTGGTTTCAATATACTGCCCGCCGTGGATAAAAGGTCATTATGCCCTATGGGACATCTTTTTATCGCAATTTTCACAAAAAAACACTCTCATAGCTGGTGATTTGAATGCCCACAATCCTCCTTGGGGGAGCATATCTAGCTTCCCCAAATGGAGGAATATTGAAAAAATCACCGTAAAACAGGAACTGGTTATCCTCAACGACAGTTCTCGTACTCGTCTAACAGCTCCTAACATTAATAAAAGTGCAGTAGATCTCACTATTTGCACAGTTGATTTGGCACACAAAACAAATTGGAGTGTAATTTATGATACCTATCAAAGCGACCATTTGCCCATTCCCAGGTTCACAGGAATGTCTCACACTTTACTGCATCCCGTAATCTCCGCTCGTTTGATTCTACATTATTCATGACCTTTCTCGCAGATAAAATACGCTCTACAATTCCAAATCCACATATTCTTGACTATGATCTACTATTATCCTTTATTCATTCTTATTTAGATACCTATCACCCCATTGAACACAAGCAGCATTTTAAAATGCAGAGCAATTCTATTCGTTGGTGGGCTTCCCAATGTGCTGCTTTAGTTCGTCGAAGACAAGCTGCCTTAAAAGCTTGTAGAACATACGGCACCTATGATCACTATATCCAATATAAAAAAATTGTCGCTTCTATACAGACTATTTTTAATGAAAAACGACGAACAGCGTGGAAGGTATTTGTCACATCTATCAATCGACACACTCCTATCAAAGATATATGGGCAGCCATCAAACATTTAAGTAATGCTCACACAAATTTTGTTTCTCAATCGGACCCTAACGGAATTGCCCAATTTTACCACCAACTAACACCAGATTACGTGGAACCTTCTTATGAATATAGTTTTATACCTGCCTCCGCAAGATTTTCTACTCTATTACAGAATATCCCCCTCCATGAACTAGATTTGGCACTCGAACATCGAAAAGATACTAGTCCGGGCAGAGATTCTATAACTTATAAAAATATTGAAATATCTACCGTCCCACGCTAAGCAAACGCTGCTAAATACATTCAACGCCATACTCGATAGCCATGCAATTCCTGTCGATTGGAACGATTTTCAAATTATACCACTATTAAAAAAAAGGTAAACATCCTCAAGACGGAAACGGGTATAGAAGGATCGCTTTGGGTTCCTGCCTTCGTAAAACTTTCCATCGAATCCTCTTGCACCGTCTTCTATGGTGTTTAGAATATTATAATATACTTCCAGTGTATCAGTTTGGGTTTTTGAAAGACCGCAGTACGGCAGACGCTCTTAATATATTTTTTACAGACTTATTACTAGCTCGAAGTCGAGGTGACGTTTTGACGGCTATATTTCTCGATATAAAAGGAGCATATGATAATGTGGACATCGGAGTACCTATTGCCAAATTACATAAGTGGCAATTTCCTCTTCCGTTTATTAATATCATACGGCAATTATTCACTAATCGTCATATTTTTATAAAGAACAATGGCCAGAGTCTCGATTCTAGCTACACTTCCAAAGGTCTCCCACAAGGTGATATTTTGAGCCCTGTCTTATATCTGTTATATACCTTTGACTTAGAGCGGGTGATTTCTCAACAGGCTAGAATCCTACAATATGCTGACGATATAGTTATTTATTCCATTAAAGAATCGGCAATTGAATCCCGTACTACCATTGAACGTACACGAACGATCCTCCATAGATGGCTTCTACATCATAATTTAGAAACAGAATATCAAAAATCCTCTGCAATGATTTTTACGAGGAAACGAAATTATGATCATACGCCAATTACCTTTGGCTCTCGTGAGATTAGTATCAAAACTTCGATCAAATATTTAGGAATTAAAATTGATAACAAATTACTCTGGAAAGAACATATCGAATATATTCTTTCCGAATTAGAAACTAAATATCATATCATTAAATCTCTCACTAAGCGCACCTGCGGATCGGATCCATATGTCCTTCTTACGGTATATAAAATATCATCCGGTCAGTATTCGAATATGGCTGTCACTTTCTTGATATAGCATCTTTTAGCCACCTACGCAAACTTGATACCTTTCAGTTTAAAATACTCCGCTTAATCATAATCCCCAACGAACGCACTTTTAGCTGAAGCATCGGAACCGCCATTAAAGTTTCGACGACGACTACTCGCCAGCAAATATCTTGTAAACAAATTAAATAAATATCGCCACCCAATCGTCCCGAAACTATAGCTGTTGCACGAATATTATCAAAACCGGAATGTTAATGAAGAACATCAACCGGCTCTATTATGGGCATTTAACTAATTCGGTTACTTTCGTACTAGCATGGTACAAACATTAAACCACCCGAAATACTTTATACCTTTTCGAGCTAGTACATTTAAACCCGACATTCTTCACACTATCTTCGAAAATAGTCCTCCAATACTACGAACAAATAGTGATGTCACGAACAGTCTATTTCATTTTGCGTTGTGTACCCGCGAGCAATATATCACTTTCTACACTGATGGTTCGAAGAATCTATCTCCAACTGGTGTAGGTGCTGCATTTTACTCCCCCCAACTGGCTGTGAACAAAAAATACACTTTCCCACAGCTAGCTTCTTCTTTCAATGCCGAAATATTTGCAATACGCCAGGCTTTATTGTACATAAAATATTCCGGAATATTAAAAGCTGTAATTTGTTCTGACTCCTTAAGCACTTTGATGGCTTTAGACAATCCCGAACATACAAATAATTGGTACATTCAAAATTTACGCAAATTAAGTAATGACTTGTCTAATATTAATGTATTATTCGCGTGGATTCCGGGTCATTCTGGAATACAAGGTAACATCACAGCAGATAACCTAGCTAAGGAGGCAGCTCTGGGTACCGGATTAGACTACTACATCGCAGTTCCTCACACAGACTTATGGGAACACTGTCGTCACTTCATCCACGATCAATGGAGTGCAGAATGGCGCCTAACTTCCCAGCTTAAACGGAAGCACTTATTCACGCTTATGCCTGACATTGCTAATAAACCGTGGTTCGCTTTTCGTAACTACACTCGGCGTCATATTACTACAATCATACGGCTCCGTCTAAATCATGTCTGTACGCCTGCACATCTCAATCGCCTTAATCTTATCGAAAGTAACTTATGTCCATGCGGACGAGCAGTCGGTACTGTAAATCACATTTTTTTCCAAGGTAACGAGTCGATGGGAGCCCCAGGGCGAATATAGTGCCCTTTTACTCATTGGTGTCCATGGAATCCCTGATGAGCCAGGAAAATCGCTTTTTGCCTGCATGGGTGGGGGAAAAATCACTCTGTCCTGTCCGAAGGAGGGCAGGTCAGAACTGAAACCCCGTCATCGCTACGTGACGTCGCGTATTAACATGGGAGAAGGGCCCTCTCAAGAAACAGAATTTGGAACGTGAGAATGAATAGACTGTGTCGAAACTTAGAATTTGTTGTACAGGAGCCAGGGTCCCCGGTACTTGAAACGAGTATTAGGTTTCGTGGTCCTGATTACCCTTTTTAGCAGGGCGATGCCCTCGTCGCTCGACTGGGAAACCACCCTCATGATCTGTTCAAACAGTGTAGGAACGTGAAGCTGACGATGAATGCGAAGATTGGACTTGTACCATGGAGAGCGGGACATGCGGCGGAGCACCTTGCTTTGAAGCACCTGGAGACGACCATGAGGCGTCTTTGGAATATAGCACCAGGCCTCACGTAAATAGAGAATAATGGACCGGATACACGCTAAGTAAAGTGACCGCTTGATCCTAATACTTAGGTGTTTGTTGAAGAGAAGGGGGCTCAAGGTCGCTACCCGGCATACGCCCTCTGGAGGGCCTGGTCTATATTCCATCTCCAGTTGAGGCCCCTATCGATGATCAAGCCAATGTACCTCACCTTGCTCAGCCATGGCAACTCACGACGACGGATTTGGAGATGACGAAATCTCAGCCGTTTGTACGAAAACAGAATGGCTTGGGTCTTTTCCGGATTTACTTTTACCCTGTTCTTGGTACAACAGTATAAGAATTTGTCGATCCAAGCTTGAAGTTTGGTGGTGGCATCGCAATATCGTCGCTGAGCGGTATAAACTGCGATGTCATCCGCAAACTGTTGAACTTCCACACCAGGAACCTTCGGGAGATCGTTCACGTATAGGGCGTAGATGATAGGTGATAGGGCTCCACCCTGTGGCACGCCCGCAAAGAGTTGCCGAAGGGTGGATTTGGCACCTTCACAAGTGGCAAAAAATTGCCGATTCCTGAGGTAAGATTGAATAACATTGACCAAAAACATGGGAACCTTAAATTGTTCCGCGATTTTGACGATGAGGTTGTCGTGCCAGACGGTATCAAAAGCTTTTTGGACATCGAAGAAAACCGCTGGCACGCTACGCCGTATATTGAACGATCCCGTAATATACTGGACTAAGCGTAAAACCGCTAGGGGAGCTGATCGTTTGGACCGGAAACCAAACTGCTCCGGTCGCAGTATATTACTGGTAGAAAGGTAACCCTTGAGACGATGGAGAATAAGTGTCTCAAACATTTTGGAAAGGTGAGAAAGAAGGCTGATAGGTCGATAGTTCTGCGGGAACAGCCTGTCCTTCCCCGGCTTAGGAATGACCACCATCTTGGCAGTCTTCCAGGCCGAAGGGAAGTAGCCCAAAGAAAGACAGGCTGTGAAGATGGTAGCAAGAAAGACTACCGCGCGGTAGGGGAGAGATTTGAGTTCCTTGACAGTCACACTATGTAAATCACATCTTTTTTCAGTGTCAGACATATGAACATCAACGTCGCGAATTCATAGCTAAGCTTCTTAACGCGGGTCACCAACTGCCCTTAAATGTTTCGTGTTTAGTGTTCCAAACGACTTTTCGCGTTGTAGACTTAATACTCAATTTTTTAGTTACCTGTAACATACAGTTGTAACCTTTTCCTTTCCTCTAGGTACGGACGTTCACATCCCAACCCCTATTTGTGGTCCGGTCTTGTTTGTTTGTAGTAAGATAGAACACACAGACGTGAAGAATTAGAACCTTGTATCCCAGTGTTTTTGTGTTATGCCCTGATAGCTTAGCCTAAATAAAATTGTTTTTTTTTTCCTAAGTTTCATCATCACCTGCTGTAATTAGCTTCATTACATAGCTAACCCTACTCTTTCGTAGTTTACTAATTTCTTCTAACGTTGGCACCTCTCCCAGACATTAATTAACCCGCAAACCAGTGACTGGACGTTGCGTCTTACGACGATGTCCAACAACTAACCAAGGGGAAAGACAAGAAGCGGAAGGAGAAGAAGAAGAAGGAGTAACCTAGAAGACATTTGTACGGTAGTATCTCTTCACGCTTGTTTCATTCATACAGTATTGGAACTGGGTGTTAGTTAAATACCGAGCCCAATCAAATATCAAGAAGAAAAAGATTTCTTCACACTTGTCGATAAGCAAGCTGCGATAATTATAGAGCAGTTTGCAGTGCGATGGTTACGTTGCTTCATTGCCGTTAAAAATTCAGCGCGTTTCCAGACAAATTAGCGGTACAGTTGTTCAATCTCGAGTGAAAAACTGCATGAATTACTTGAGTGTGTGTATCATTGTGTAGAATATTTGTTTCCATTCCTTAACTGGTCGTTATGCATTGTTAGTTGATGTTTTGCTTTAGGTACTCAGATGTGCGGCATATGCTTGGTCGTTTTCTGTGCCATAACCCAACTTCATGCTGGGTATAATTATTAAGTAAGCGATTAGTACCGAGGGTATATTCGTCTGGACAAAGAGGGCCGTAATAGTTATAATTGTCCAAATACGGCAATTACCTGTGAGCGTTTCGGTTTCGAAGTGGCGTTCTGTTGTTTACTACTGCTTTTTGGTTACTAACTCACTCAGTTATGACTAACTTGTAGGGCAGTTTTATCCCCGTAATTATGTTGTTTCTGTACGGCTCGTTTCATTAAAGAATTGTGGTTTTTTTTCACTTTTCTCTGCAAATAAAAACACCAATGTGCCAAACCATCTAAGCTGCCATATGCAGAAATTTCAATTTAACTGTATTTCGGTCGCTTGAACGCCAGTTTCTTCTACAAGTCGACATCATATGACATGAGGTAATGTGTTAAATTCCCACAGGTGTGTTTTTGACTTTTTATAGTGATATAGCCTCTACTAGATGTACTCCACACAACCCAATAACCTGAATGTCTATTTCAGATTAAATACTATTCAAAACAGAATCTGTGGGGGTTGTAACATTAATTGTGTTTAAAGGATGTTAATCTGAAAGGTACCGGTATTAATTGTTGTGTGCATCAGTAGTCCTTTGACTGGTTTGATGCAGCACACCTTGCCACCCTATCCCCTTCTAACCTTTTCCGGTATAAGTCCAGGATCCGCCGGCACGGGCGAGCACGGGCTCCGCGGCCGCTGCTTGTCCGTCTATATGACGTCATATATGACGTGTTTGGCGAGCTGATGTTTGTAAACATGGCGGATAATTCGAAGGGACTTGTAGCGGCCGCTAAATGTATGAATTAATGGTCTGTTATATTTAGCTGTTTGAGACTGCGTAACACAATTTACAGGCACTAGATTGGGTTACAGCTTGACTAGTTGGTTCGTGAAATAGGTATTAACGGTACGATATGATGGGGCTGACTTGATGTCGCGAAAACTTTAGGAGTATTAAGCACGTCCGGCAAGTACGAAAAGCATTGGTCTCGTTTGGTTAGGTCCGGCTAGTGGCAAAACCATCGGTCTGGGGACAAACAAAGGGAAGCCCCCAGGTTAGAACCGCGAAGAGACCAACAGGTCTCTAGCATCCCTTACGAAAGCAATTGTGTTTCACCGAATACCACTGATAGTTTCAGGTTAGGTAGTGATCCACCGAAAACCACTGGTAGTGACATGTTAGGTTAGGTTTGGTTAGGTGCGACAGCATTGCTAATTGAACGGAGTGATCCACCGAAAACCACTGATAGTGACAGGTTAGGTTGTTATCCACAGAAAACTACTGGTAGTGACACGTTAGGTTAGGTTTGGTTAGGTGCGACAGCATTGCTAATTGAACGGAGTGATCCACCGAAAACCACTGATAGTGAAGATTAGGTTGTGATCCACCAAAAACCACTGATAGTGACAGGTTAGGTTGTGATCCACCGAAAACCACTGGTAGTGACACGTTAGGTTAGGTTTGGTTAGGTGCGACAGCATTGCTAATTGAACGGAGTGATCCACCGAAAACCTCTGATAGTGACAGGTTAGGTTGTGATCCACCGAAAACCACTGGTAGTGACACGTTAGGTTAGGTTTGGTTAGGTGCGACAGCGTTGCTAATTGAACGGAGTGATCCACGGAAAACCACTGATAGTGACAGGTTAGGTTGTGATCCAAAGGAAACCACTGGTAGTGAGAGGTTAGGTTAGGTTCGGTTAGGTGCGACAGCATTGCTAATTCAGCGACTGTTGTTGGAAGTACACTTTTGGTGATTACGTCACGAATGGGAAGGCAACACTATACGTACGAGTATACTGCAATTCACTGAGACAGGATATGAATATATGGGTACTCACCATAAGTTGACAGAGGAGTGGACAGAAGATGGACTTCTTGTGTTTACGTAGATGTACTCTCTCTTAAAATTATAATTACTATTATGGATACAGCACCAAACAGGAGTTGTTTTGGCTAGTTGTACTTCGTCTTAAAACAATAATCACGACTATGACAGAGCTGGACACACAACTCAATTGCTTTCTTCTAGTTGTAAGCCTACTTCCTCTTAAGACAGTAATCACGACTATAACATAGCTGGAGACACGACCCACGACTGGTTTGTTTTCGTCTGTTATTTAGTTGTACTCCCTCTTCAAACAATAATCACAGTGCCGGTATTGAAACTCGTGATTTGAGTTTGATGTATTCTTGTTCCTCGTAGAAGTTTCGTTGGCAACAGTTGAGAGAGAGACGACAGAGTCATCTTTTGGGGGTAATTATTAATTACTTTGCAATGCCATGTCTATTACTGGTAATGTACTATATGTATCTCTATATACATTGTTTACACCTCAAATTATCAAGTAACATGTTAGCTGAGTGGATAAGCTGATGGACTACGGAGTTGGAGATCGCTGGTTCAAGACGACCTATCGCCAGGAATTTATGACAGGTAAACTTAAGTAAAATGAGTATAGTATGCGAATATGTAAGTGGAATAAGTACGTATAAATTAGGTTAAATGGACGCCGGTGAAATACAGGCGGGAGTTGAAAGAAGGTGAAGACATAGAAAGTAAATGCGAAATTTCTTCAGTATGTTTTGATTTCTCCCCACCCGAAACCCCTCCTACCCAGGAGGTCCCGTAAGTATGTCGTCATAGCTGTGCCGGCGAATTCTGGCCTTGTTCCACCTTTTCCATTCTAAGTAACTACTACACCAACTCTAATCGTTTTGTCATATTCATGCCTTGATCTACCCCTGCTATTCTTACTATCTACACTTCCCTCAAAACCTAACTGAAAAATTCCTGAGTGTCCTCTCATTCTCTCTCTTCTTCTCATTAAATGTAACCAAATTAATTTCCTTTCATCAATTCGATTCATTATCTCATTATTTGTGATTCAATCTACCCATCTCACCTTCAGCAGTCTTCTTTTACACCACATCATATGATTATATAGGTTCTTAATATCCGTTGTGTAAACTGTCCATTTTCAAACTTGTATGATACGCATCAAATTTGCTTAATTCTTTTCTTTTGGCCGTGTGCAGTCCTCTGTAAGAGGTAGATAAGCTCAGGATTGTCTGTGGTTTTGCCATGGCCAGGCATGTCTTTTTGTCACATTGCTCAGCAAATACACAGTATGTCAACTGGTAATGCTCCAGACAAACTCACCGCCGTAGTTTCAGTTGGATCTGTTATCTAGCATATATTAAATGTTGTTGCTAGAAAGTATAATGTTACTGAAATGTGTCAAAAGTCAAATGGATCATTCAGGTCAGAAATAAAGTGATAGCGAATATGGTTGATAAAAGGAGAAAAATTTGGTACAAATTGACATTTAGAAAGAAAGAAAGGATTAATAGGATGCATGTTGCAAAACCCAGAAATCAATCAGCTGATTTCAAAGGGAAGTGTATGGGGTAGGAATTTGGTTGGGCATTGGTACATATTAGAACAGATGGGGGATGTAATAGTTACATAGAAAAGATTGGGTAAGCACAGGATACTGTGGTGTGAAGATCTGTATGAAACCAGTCTATGTACCTGGAGGATAGCTCACGATATGGGGATATGGAGATCTGTATCAAACCAGTCTACAGACATTGAGTGGCCACTGGCTTCTCACCAAGTTGCCCATGGTTCAGTCCCAGCCAGTGCATGTGAGGTGTTTGAAATAAAATCCATATGCCTGTGATTTGTATTCCATGCAGTCGTACATCGTTGGTCTGTACACTTTGACTCCAAAAATAATAATATATATATTTTATTTTTCTTGTTTCAGTAGACAATTCATGTAAATACTTCTGCTGCTGTTTGAAATGGACCAGAAAATTGTGATTAAGAAGGAACGAGTCTGGCGTGAAGGACATTTCGTAAGTATCATTCCAGGTTACTTTGTAGTGACTGGAATTCAATTCATGTTCAAAAATTTGTATTAAAGGAATTAGTCGTAGTATTGGAAATGAAATCTCATAGTGTACTACTCTTTTAGGTTGTGATTATACAGGGTTATTCCAAATGATTTATTGCATTCTAAAATCTAGAATTAATTTTCATTTTCAATAAAGTTCGGTACATAACAAGAAACATAAACTTGCCATCTTTTGAAGAGTACTTTAGTGGGTGTTTAATTGTGCCTCCTTTCATTGCATGACACATCTAGATGGCAGCCTGGTTTCATTCCTGTACAATGTAGCATGTCGCTGTCGATGGCCATCAGTTGAGCGGTGGTTGATGTAGTTTCTCGAGTCAGCAGTCCATAGATTGATGCAGACTTCCATGCCGCCCTATCCTGTGCTAATCCTTTCATTTCTACGTAACTACTGTATCCTACGTCTGCTCTAATCTGCTTGTCATATTCTTATCTTGGTATAGCCCTACCATTCATATCACCTACACTTCACTCGAAAAGTAACTGAACAAGTTCTGGTTGTCTTCAAATGTGTCCTATCATTATTCTTCTTGTTTCGTATAGACCGAATGAGGACCACAGTATTCAACTATTACATTTGCGGGGGGTTTTGATGTTTGCCCTTTCTCTTGCTGTGTTCCTTTCTCTCCTTTGTCCAGAGAGAACCTGTTTTCATTCTTGTTGCTTTGTCCTGGAACTTCCTTTGTTTAAGCATCCTCCTGAGAGATGTCCAGTCTTGTATATCCCTTTCTGTTCCTCCCAGTTCCTGCAGATCTTTGTTTACTTCCATCAACCATGATGATTGGGTCTTCCTCTTTTGCCAGTAAACAAGCAACTGGTTGGTCAATCTGGCAGGATGCATCCTGTATACATGTCCATAAAATGCTAGGTGTCTCTTCCTGGCTACATGCATGATTTTTTCATGTTATTTATAGAGCTCTTGGTTGGATCCACTTTGTATTCATTCCCTTCCTTGACTGGTCCTAATATCTTCCTCAATTTTTTCTCTCCTGAGTTTTGAGCTTGTCTGTGTGTCCCTCCCTGTTGAATATTAGACATCCTAAGGATATAAGGCTTCGGGTGAATGGCTGACTTGTAGTGCTTCATTTTAAAGTTGTGGGAGAGACAATTTTTGTCATCGGCGTTCTTGCTCAGTTTTTATGCCAGTTGTAACTTATTAACACTAGTTGATAATTTATTTATTTATTTATTTATTTATTTATCGATTTCTGATTTACATTTGTGGCGAAGTTAGAGCTCACAGCCCTCCCTTACACTTAACCACTATAAACAATAAAATTTAAAAATGTAAACATAGAAGTGAGACATAGGAATTCTAAAAGGAAATAATACTATGGACAGATAATTCTAAGACTAAGTTATTTCTACATATCAGTACCGCAGCTTGTGTGACAATACTAATAATAATAATAATAATAATAATAATAATAATAATAATAAAAAATAATGAAGGAAACCCATTCACACAACCTACACACAATGACTCACACAACTCAGTTTTATGATCCCAGGAAAAACTTTCAGCAGGCAGAATTGATTTTATGAGGGGAAGTAAGGTGCCAAATGTCCATTCTAGAAATTCGTTCGTATTAGTGGAATTTTAACTAGAGAACCAGAACGGGTACTAATTTCATGGAATGAGGAAAGAAAACTAAAATTAGAAGAGAGGTAAACTTGGTAAACAAGTGTCATTAGGTGAAAATTCCTTCATTCATATATGCGTAGCCATCCCAATGTTTTGAAATATTGTGTAACATGAGCGTCATGTCGCAGTTGGAAGGCATATCGTATGCATGAGTTTTGTGCTCGCTGAAGTCTCAAAGCTTGTTCAGCATTTAGATTGACTAGTACCGTATCACAGTAGTCTAAAATTGGGAATAGTTGTGCTTGGATTAATTTTAATTGAAGTTTTTGAGGAAATTTTTTTTTGTGACGTTTCAGGGGATTTACCCAATTTGAATATAATGAGTTCTCATGTCGTTGGTACCTTAGTTAGGAGAAATAATTAATTGATGGTATGTCTATATCAAACGACCACAGCTAAGTTTACCGTGGATCGCCATTCTCTTCGACCTCACGTAAAGCGAAACCTAGTGTAAAATCTCCAGATTTTACTTGACAATCGGATACCCTGAGAAGAAATTGAGCTGTTGGGAAAAATGTCCAGTCAACGACTTTGTTCCAATTTGTCTGCTCCAAATCCGTGTTATGATTATGACTTATTGTCCCATAATTCTTCTCTCACTCCAGATTCTACTTTGTCTTCTGATCTGCCCTCTTACGTTACCTCTTCTCTGAAAATTGAACCATCTACTGATTACACAGCCTTCTTTCCTAATACCAAACCAAGCCCCATGGCACTACAGTCCTTGAAGTGCCTTGGCCTACCAAGCGACCGCTGCTCAGCCCGAAGAACTGCAGATTATGAGGTGTCGTGTGGTCAGCACGACGAATCCTCTCGGCCGTTATTCTTGGCTTTCTAGACTGGGGCCGCTGTCTCACCGTCAGATAGCTCCTCAATTCTAATCACGAAGGCTGAGTGGACCTCGAAGCAGCCCTCAGGTCCAGGTAAAAATCCCTGACCTGGCCGGAAATCGAACCCGGGGCCTCCGGGTAAGAGACAGGCACGCTACTCCTACACCACGGACCCGGTTCTTATTTCCTAATACCAAACCAAATTTATGTCAGTCACCTCATTCTCCTCTCAACCTTTTCATACCCACCTCTCAACCTGATCCCACACCACCATACACCCCTTCTCCACAATTTTTGTATGAATCTCCTACCCCATCTCCTACTTCTTCCCATTCACAAGCAATTAATTTTCATCTTATCAAGTAATGTGTAGATTCCATTCCCCAACTTAGTTCAATGCATCCGCTCGTAAAATTTTAATAACAAATTTAGCCTCATTTTCTCATTTACTCTCTGTTTTGTACTCTAAAACTTCTGGTCATTTAAGTAACTTCCTTTTACAGAATGTCTGATTTTCACGATTGGATGAAATTTCATTCACTTTACATAATTACTTTCATCGATATGAAATTCGCAAGCAATTAATTTCTTTCTTTTTGTGTCGTCATCAATGTCCAGAGGAATCAACTTATGATTTTTTAGATTCTCTTATTGGATTTGCTGACGTTCTGGCCATATCTGAACACCCTTAGGAACTTATTTCACTTGTTCGCTTTTATGCTGCTCCTCCCTTTTGCCAGTTAATTAATCCTTTCTCTCCTCCCACCTCTATTTCTCACCTTTATCACATAGCTGAAATGGATACTTTTAACTCTTACTGTAATGCCTCTTATTCTCCTTCTACATTTGTTATTTCCCTCTCCCTTCCACTCCTCTCACACCTTCCCTCAATCCACCTACTACCACTCTTTCTTGTTTTTGCTGTCAAGGTCATGGCAACATCGCCCGTAATTGTTCTACTCCTCCTGTGGGAAACGCTGTCTCCCGCCGTATGTAGGCTGTTGGGATCTGCCATCTGTCTCTCCCTATGTCGCATTTTAGAACTGCTTATGTTTTTCTGTAGCCTTACTACAGAACGTCCCTTCCCTTGCCTTATTGGACTCGGGAGCTTCTATCTCACTCCTTGCATTCACACCTTCAATTACGTTTTTCTGTACTTCAGTATCTCGCCACCCTTTACATATTCTTGGTAAACTTACTCTTACTATAAAGATTTTTAAGTTCTCATGGTCTTTTACTTTTTGCGTCGCACAAGATATTCGTATACCTCTTATATTAGGGTATGATTTTTTTCTCACACACCGGTTTAACTCTTCATACTCGGAAATCTTCTATTTCTTTTCATTTTGATTCTGCGACTCAGATTCCTTTGATCAATCCTTCTGATTACCCTACTGTGCAACTTCTTGCTACCTCACATATTTATGCTACTACTTCTCAGCAGTTCGTCTTAAATTCTTTACTTGCTCAATTTTTGGATGTTGTTATGGAACATCTTGGAACTGCTCATAATTATGAAACTCGTATTGATCTCGTGGATATTTCCTGCGGCAGATCACCCCCTTACCATTCAAGTCCACCTCGTATGAAACTTTTACAGCAACATGTTTCTAAAATGCTTTCTGATGGTACTATCCCTTCTACATCTAATTATGCCTCACCGGCTTTTCTTGTTAATAAGTCTAATCGTTCTACATGTTTTGTTGTACATTAACTTCGTCTCAATAATGAGATTAAATATGATGCCTATCTTCTTCCCAAGATGCAAAATGCTTTTCAATTTTTTTTTTGCCAATGCTAAATATTTTTCCATATTTGATTGTAATTCTGCTTTTTATCACATTCCTTTAGATTCTGCCAGCTCTAAGCTTTCTCATGTTACTCATCTTACGGAAGTGCTTTCTCATCTTTGTATTGCGGGTCTTACCCACAACCCTTCTAAAATTTCCCTTTCTCAAACTTCTGTAAAATTTTTAGGGCATATTATTTCTTCACAGGATGTATCTGTTGATCCTGACCGTACTGCTGCTATTACCGGTACTCAAATTTCTACCCCTAAAAATATTAAGCAATTGTGCACATTTTTAATAATGGTTTCTTTTTATAACCATTTTTTCCCAACTTTTCGCATATTGCTGAACTCCTGTACTACCTTAAGTGTAAAAATGTTAAATTTCTTTGGACACATACTCAACAACATGCTTTTCCAACCCTTAAATCTCTTCTTATTAAAGCTCCTATCCTGCAGTTTCCAGACTTTTCTTTACCTTTTGAAGTACACACCGACGCTTCTAATCATGCAATTTCTGGTGTTCTTAATCAGGTGGTTGTTGGCACCCCTTTGCCCATTCCCTATTTCAGTAGACTTCTTTCTTTTACTGAACACAATTATTCTATCTACGAACGTGAAACCTTAGCCTTGGTAACTATACTCAAACATTTTTCTGATTACCTTGATCAGAGAATTTATCGTAAAAACTGATAATCGTTCCCTCTCATGGCTTCTCCAAAATGCTCCCAAGATCAGCAAAACTGGTTGATGTTTATTGCGTCTTTCAAGGTTTAAATTTTCTCTTAAATTCATTTCCAGTATACAGAATTCTGTTGCTGATGCTTTATCTTGTTTTTTTACACCCCTTCTTCTGACATTTCTTTTTCCCCTCCTGATTCGCAGTCAATTACCATCCTTGATGCACCCTCATTGGATCATTTAATTTGTTCATTAATTGACTTCGCTTTATCTTTTCAGTCTTGCCAATCTCATCATCTTACGATGATTTTTGGATTCAGACGAAAACCTTGCTTTCTGATCCCTCATATCAAGGTCCTTTTTCGTTATCCAGAGGTCTTCTTCTTGTTAAGCTCATCCCTAAATCTTCTGCTAGAGTCGTTCCCTCTCTTCTTCAACCTGTGATACTTTCTTATTTTCACTCTTCTTCCATGGGAGGTCATTTTGGTTTTACCAGGACTTACGCTCGCATTGTTGGTCACAAATGAGTAAATGCATTCGTCAATATGTTTCCACTTGCGAACCTTGTCAGTTGGCGAAGCCTCTAAATACTAAATCTACGGGCTTACATTCTGTTTTTCCTCCTACTTAACCAGCTCAAACCTTTTTTGTTGTTCTGGTTGGACCTCTTGTTTGCTTATCGGGTGGTAACACGTATATTTTCACCTTATTAAATGGGTTTTGTAAATATTTGGTTCTTGACACTACGCAAAATTTCTTCCCACATTATTATTAATCTTCTCTCTAACTCTGTATTTCTTCTTATTGGCCTACCCTCTAATTTGGTGTGTGATTATGCCTCCATTTTCACTTCTGAAGTTTTTTATATGTGTTTGCAATTAAGAAGTAAGAAAATTAATTCCTCTCCATATTAGCCCCAGGCTAACAATGTCGAACATTATCATCATAATCTTAAAATTGCTCTTTCACTCTTCCACAATTCCCACCCTGAGGATTGGGATATAAATCTCTCTGCCCTAGCCCTTGCTTTCAATTCTAGTATAAATTGTGCCACCCCCCAAACACCCGCTTAATTTTTTTGGGCCAGATCTTCACACTCCCTTATCTCTTAATTGGGATCTTCACACCCTTTTAGAATCCAATGTTTTAAATCTACTGAATCTCTTTGGACCGAAGCCCTTTCTAATCTTCGTACTGCTCAACTTATCTCTAAGAAAACACGACTTTCGTCATATATCGTCTACTTTTAAACTTGGTGATATGGTTTTTTGGTTCTCCCCCTTAATCACCCCCCCTCCCCCCCAAAGCTCCTCCAGTTGTCAGTTCTGTGCTAAGTTAGCCCCTCGGTGGATAGGCCCATTGCCTTATACTTAGGGGCGCGCAGCTGTGAGCTCGCATCCAGGAGATAGTGGGTTCGAATCCCACTGTCAGGAGCCCTGAAGATGGTTTTCCATGGCTTCCCATTTTCACACCAGGCAAATGCCGGGGTTGTACCTTAATTAAGGTCATGGCCGCTTCCTTCCCATTCCTAGGCCTTTCCTGTCCCATCAACACCATAAGACCTATCTGTGTCGGTGCAACGTAAATCAAATAACGAAAAAAAAAAAAGATAGGCCCATTTCATATTATTTCCTTGCCTAACCCTGCTAATGCTCTTTTGCAATCCCCTTCTGATTCTCTTGATGTTAAACGTGTCCATCTCTCTCAACTTCAGAAATTAATTAACCTGTTTCCTTTTTTTCTTTTCTTTTTGTTTTTCTCCTTCCCGTGCTCCCTTCGTTTTGTTTGTGATTCTAGGGAAACATTTTCTTCCTGGGGTAGTTATTCCCTTTGGTTCTCTTTGTCCTTGTGTTGTTTCTGTATTTTATCTTTTTCTATGGACTTTTTTTAACTATCCTTTTTAAACATTTTCCTGCTCATGAAATGCTCTCCACAACCCCGTTCCTACGCAGACTCCCCATGAGTGCATAGCCCTTGTTTTCTCTTTCTTATTTACTTTCACCTCGTGGAATTTATTTTTTATATAGGACACCGTTCCATAATCCTTTATTTATATAATGTATGCCACATGTCTTTTTTCTATATTGTATAATATTATATTGTATTTTTTAATGTATGTATCACCTCTCTGCCTTTTGAACTCCTCCCATTCATCTTGCATTTTTCCCCCGTTTTTTGGACCGGTCCATTCTCCTCATTCTCCCCTCCCCTTTTTCTCTTTCTCTCTTTACATTTTCTCTCTCCTTTATCCTCATATTTCCCTCTTCGTTTGGGTACATCATCTCTCGTCTGTCTGCTTTCTTCTTCTAGTCTCAATCATCGCTCTTCCAAGTTGGCGCCCCTTGTGAAGATCGACACGGCATCGTCTCAACACCTTCATTGTCGCTTCGCTTTTCGCCAGCATGTGGGAATATATTACGATCTCTCCACTACATATTCTTTATTATTTCTACCTTCCGCATCCGCATTTTCATCGACTGCTCTGCTGCGACCTTTCACTCTCTACTGCTGTGCTCGCCCGCTGTCACCTACTCTGCTGAACATGTGACTGTGATGTCATCTCCCTCAAGGTGCTACGATCTTCACCTGCTATGCCGCACGTTCCTGTTCAACACGTATGGACAAGTGATTGTGCTGTGGTCATTCTGGAACATGCTGTCTTTCTTTTTCTGTATACATCTAGACTTTTCCATTGTGCTTTATATTCTGGGGCTCCATCCCTCAAAAACGAGTCTGTCTTTGTATCAAAGTGGTGAAGTAGCGAACTTCTGCTCCAATACCTGTAGACTGCTTGGTGAGCAAGTACTATGAACTTGTTATTTGGACTTTAAATTTTTCATTAGGCTGTCTGGCCTCTACCCACTTTTGCTCTTGCAGCTTACCGGCATTTAAACTTATGCTTGCAGACTCCTTTCTTACCTTTTTTTTAAATACAGACTTTGCTTTGGACAATGAGAACTGTTATCTAAATACTACATGGCCTGTTTGCGACATCTATTACTAATTCCGCACTAGTGAGACTTCTTTTATAAACACTGCCCGGCGAAGTGAATATTTCCTATAGATTTGATCCTTATTTCCATCCCCTTTTTGTATTTTTCTTCATCCTTACCCTGCAATCTTTGATTGGAGTTCTTTCGTTATTAACTATACTCTTATTGCCTCTGGTTTTCACCGTTCATAATTCTTTTCTTGATGTTCCTTAAACTTTTGGATATTGTAAATGTGGCATAATTTGCTCGTTTTCTGATCTTTCCTTTTTGGTATTGTTGGGCAAAATTCTTATCTGGTGTTTCCTATCTATGACACATGTTTATTTATTTTATGTGTTGACTGTTGTGGGTGTGCTAAGTACCAACTGATGAGCCCAACTTAGCACACAGGGGTGAAACGCTGGCAGCCAGGGATGAGTTAGCTGGAAAATTTATAATGCCCAATACCAGACCAGTTCTATTGGTATTATAAAATTACTAATTCGGGACAAATATTTCAGGTTCCCTATGGGAATCAACATCTATGTCATCTGATGGCCAAGCAGGCATCAATTTTTGGTGATTAGTCAAAATCTCTCAAAATGCATTGGCACTGCCAGTGGCTCCAAGTAGCCTACGCAGTGTCCTCTGTTGTATGCACTAGCCATGCGTCTGGGTGGGTGTGCTAAGTACCAACTGATGAGCCCAATGTAGCACACGGGGTGAAACGCTGGCAACTAGGAATTAGTTAGCTGGAAAATTTATAATGTCCAATAACGTACCATTTCTGTTGCTATTATAAATTTACCCATTTGGGACAAATATTTCAGGTTCCCTATGCGAATCAACATCTGTATCAACGATTATGTTGTTATTGTTTAAGTTAGATTTTAGTGTCATGATTTGTTTTGTGAGAGTAGGATTAGGTCATTCTTTCTTTCTGTTATGAAAGTTGGGTATTTCTTTTTGACTTCAGACCTGTTATAATTTTGTAAATCTGCCGTCTATTTATTTAGGTTAGATTCGACTTCTGCTACTACGGTGATCTCGTCTTCTATTTTTTGTGAATGAGGCCAATCAGATTTTGAACCTTTATTGAGTAGGTTCATCTGATTATCCGTGAAGTCTGTATCTGATAGATTGATTGTGGTGGGAATGTTTTTTTAGATCAGAATTAGGTTAATTTGCCCTATTGTTAAGTTTGTTTGAATTTAATTTGTTTTCCTTTAAGTGGAAGCGTTTGTTATCCAGGGTTTTCTGTTTCATGTCCAAAACAGCAACAAGCTTTTTTGTTATACAGTTTTGGATAGATATCCATTATAGAGGAGATAATAGTTGAGAAAATTCCAAGTGTGCACGTATAATTGCAAGTTTAGAAATGATTTCTTCCTGTAGAGTAACTTAATTTCACTTTTCAGCCAGATCTCATTTATTTTGTTCTGAGTATCAGCTACGTTTGGATTATATATGTTATTTCTTTCTATAGATATTAAAAATGTAGGTACTAACTTAGATTTTAAGCCTTCTTTCAAGAACCAAACATCTTAAAGACGTAGCTTTCTTACTAGCTACCTTGAACATGTCAATGCTGCAAAAGTCAATAAACATTCTGCTATGAGTGTTCACATGAGAGAATCAGGCCACCAGTTTACCACTACAGAGAAAGACTTAAAAATCATCAAAAAAATAAATAGAAGAGGGAACATAACTGACAAAAATAGAAAATAAAATTTAAAAACTCCTTTACATGAACAATTGCCTAACCGGGCAAGTAGGTCGTGCGGTTAGAGGCGCGCGGCTGGGAGCCTGCATCCAGGAGATAGTGGGTTCGATTCCCACTGACGGCGGCTCTGAAGATGGTTTTCCCATGCTTTCCCATTTTCATATCTACGTTAATTAAGGCCACGGCCGCTTTCTTCCAACTCCTAGGCCTTTCCTGTCCCATCGTCACCATAAGACCTATCTGGGTTGGTGTGACGTAAAGCAAGTAGCAAAAAAAAAAAAAAAAAATTGCCTAAAATTTTACAAACACTTAACCTAGAGAAAAGTGATTTTGCTAAAGTTTTTATCCCCAAAACAACCAGTATTCAAGTAACATTAATGAACACAACCCCTCTCTGTACCTCCTCTACACTCTCCCCTCCCAAAGCCACACCTACTAACATTACTCCGACCACCCCTACTCCCTCCCACCCAGCCCCTACCATCTCAGTCGTACAACACAAGGAGGAGACGCAGAAGAACAGGCAGTTACTACACAACTTTAGTAGACAACACTAGACAGACAAGCAGTAATAAGAGGGGTAAGTGACGTTTCCTTAGTGCACACTCAACTAGTAACACAACATTCGACACTCACTCAAATCTTTTTTCTTGTTACAGACATGCCAACAAGTGATAGTCTATTTAAAAACTTGCAGCTACATTGTTCGTCAAATCACGTCCCTTTTAACTACGCTCCATTTTAATTCATTGCTTCAAAGCTTTGGTCATTGATGTCAACAAATACATACTCAATCAACAACATTACCGGTGTCAAATGACTACAAAAGTTCAAACTTCTTAAAGACTAAAGTTCAACCTGTCACATGTTACAATCAACAAGATGACCAAATCTTAGAATTTCGTTGACTCATCCTCAAAGGATAACAAACTTTTAGCCCGATCTCACGATTTAAACTTTAAATGTGTATGACCTTATCATAAGTTCTTAAGTTTGAATTACAAGTCATTCTTCAAGACTTTAGACATAAATGTTTGTAAATATTTGAGAGCAAACTTATTCTACCATAATTATAAATGAATGTATAATTATCGTCTTTTCCAATATTAAGTTCTAGTTAATAAGGCACGCTACCAGTGATTCTGCCTTCTGTGATATTAGTAAAGTAAGTTTAAGATTGTGAAATGTACAAATAGTCATTAGTTGTAAACATAAACCAGCCTTTGAGAGTTTAGATTGGCTGATGATGTGAGACATGTCCCACTTATATATTTATATTAGTGGTGAAACACTAAATGTAATAACCTTTTAATGTATTGAATAGGTGGTTTAAAATAAAACATTATTTATTGTATTGAACCGACTTTCAGTATGGATTAAAACTTGAGGTTAGTTACTTGTAATCTTCAGGGCTGATGACAGTGGGCTTCAAATCCACTATCTCCCAGATGCAAGCTCACATCTGCGCGCCCCTAACCACACGGCCAACTTGCCCTTTCATTTCGAGTGTAACAGCCTGCCTAAATATTAGCAGGAAAGAGCTGGGGAGTTATATAAGTTTCTTCTTTAGCATGCCATTCCTCTGGTTCATACATTTTCCGATACTACTGATCCCTAACACACTGGTTCATCATAGCATTCAAGCTATTCAATCCCTACTCTGAGGCACTGATTGGAATGAGCAGTGTGCATACTTAACAGAATAATGGCAGAGGAGTGTTCACGGCTGTCTGCAGCCTAGTCATTCCAGCTCTGTAACTTTACACTGTTAGATCGGCACTGTGGTACTGTTTTTTAAAAGTGAGAAAATGTGTGGCTTTTCATTTGATCGAGTATTTTATGTGATAACATTGCTTTTAATCGTTACTTTTGTACTGATGTTTTTGTAATGTCCTATGTTGACTTCAGATAGGAAAACCACAAAGTCAGTCTTTCTGAGAATCACGTAGCGAAGTACGGGTACATCAGCTAGTAGTTCAGTATTTGTGAGATAAAAACATGACAGGTTTGGCTGTGTGTCAAGGTGACCGTGTGTATAGCAAGGTTGTTATAAGTATACTTAATCTGTAATTACTGTCTGTGTAGCAGGAAATCCTGTCAGTTCTTTTCATAAACAAGGTTTTTCTGGTTGTAAAACTTGTTATGGTTTTGTCATATCTATCGTTATTGTGTACTGATGGCTGCTTGTAGAGGGAAGACTATAAAATGTCTTCTGCATGAGAGAACTTTCTCAAGGCATCTTGTCCAGATTGAACACGACCAATTTTTAAGATAGACCACAAGATGAGTCTGATAGTGTGTCTAATATATTTACTTTCCTGCAGGAACATTTTGAACCTGAGTCAGCAGTGGCACGTGTAAAGGTAGAAACCAAACCAGAGTTGACAGAGCCAGGACCTTCACAGGTAAACACATTTGAATTAATTGTCCGACTCGTTGGCTGAACGGTCAGCGTACTGGCCTTCGGTTCAGAGGGTCCCGGGTTCGATTCCCGGCCGGGTCGGGGATTTTAACCTTAATTGGTTAATTCCAATGACACGGGGGCTGGGCGTATGTGTTGTCTTCATCATCATTTCATCCTCATCACGACGCGCAGGTCACCTACGGGAGTCAATTAGAAAGGCCTGCACCTGGCGAGCCGAACCCGTCCTGGGATATCCCGGCACTAAAAGCCATACGACATTTCATTTTTCATTTGAATTAATTGATCAAACTGATAAGCTGCTGCATGATAATGGAAATTGTGAGAAAACTGCTGAACAGATATAAGAAAGTGACCTCCCATTTTAAGACATCAATTTGAAGATCCTTGTAAAAATACTAATTTGCCCATTTTCTTACCCAGATTTTATAATTTTTCGAGCACTTCCCTTAAGTCCAGCATGGTGTGTGGTATAGTTCTAAGGCTCTCCACTATGTGATGTGTGCCACCTGGTTTTGTTGTTACTAGGAGTGTATCAGGAGAGTTGCCAGCTTCAAACACGGTGTGTTAGCATGATGTTATGACGTTAGCTCAAAGTTATTATAAGCTGTTGCTGGAAGTGGTGTTGGCTGTCACATCCCTGTATAAAAGTCAGTGCACTGGTAGTCCTTTTTGGGTATGGCCAATCTCATCTGAGAGCACTGAGCACAGGCAGTGTGAGCAACAAAAACTGCAGCATTTTTCCCCAGGTACCATAAAACTTTGATTTACTTAAGCAATATTTGCTATACAATCCACTAGTATTTCCTTACCTCTTGCTAAATATTCAGTTTAAAGTATTCAACATCAGTTGTGTTACCCAGCTGGTGACAATGATTTTTGACATGTCAAGTCTGTATGGTCTGACACCATGGTTAGCTGGTTTGAGTCGTGTTTGTTAATAATGTCAATCACTATTATAATGTTATCTGTCACAGCAAGAGAAGAGGTGGTGTATAATTTCTAATTCCTAATCTGCATCCATCGCATGGAGATCTTTATTTATTTATTTACTTATTTGCTTTGTTTGTTTGTGAAGTTGCACTGTTGGTCCTCTCTTACATTTAACCACAGCATTAATTTAAAATATCCTGGTAACCAATTACAGTTTATGAGATAAGCCTTGAGCTGATTCTGTAGTGCTATTTGACAGAAGTAGACTGTATATTGGCCCTCCCTACCTGGTGTCTTACATAATTTTTACTCATTGACTCCTCTGATGAGGTTGACGTTAGAAACGGCATCTGGACATAAAAACTCACTGTGAAGATTTCTCTCTCTTCGTTCCTAACTGTCTAAAGAAACAGGACAAGTGTTAGACACATATCCTCGGGTATCATCCTTTATCTTTCCTTAGTAAGGTTCAGTTGGTGAATTCAGCTGACCATTGTTCTATCGATGAAATGCTTAATTTCAGTTAACTACATTTAGGCCTTTCACCTTTATTAGAGCCCTTCTGTGAAAGCATTGTGTGTTGAATGAAAAAGTAAACGTCTGTATGCATTTCTGTGGTTGTCTTATGGTAGTTTTAAAGTACGGTACCTGAACAGAGTCTTTTCAAATTCCATATTCTTTATAGTTAAACAACAATCAAAGAAATGACTGTTTGTTGACTGAATTTATATATGTTAGGCATGTCATCGTATGGAGAGTTTTGTTTGGATGAGAACCAGTGTAACAGAAACCTCTCTGGGAACTGAGCAGTGGGAAGGAGCAAACAAGTAATATGTCAGGTCATATCTATAATCATAGGAACGCGTAAATAACGTGACAAGGCAGTGTAGGAAAACAGAAGAACAGAAAGGGAAGACAAGGTGTGGAGTTTGTCATTGTCATTTCAAGTCCCCCTTTTCTCTTGCCCTCTCTTCCTGTCATTATGTTTAACTTTCTTTATTTCTTTATTTTCCTCCAGATCTACAGTATTTGCTACCTTTGATCTATTAATGAAGAAAAATGACAACGCCCAACCTAGACAAGCTCTTTCAACTTAAATTCTACCTAAATACCAAACTATATGCTTACACAATCAAATAGCACTAACTGAACAAACAAACAAACCAAAATAATTTACCATAAAATAATCGGCTCATCTCCACTTACTGCACAGATACCAAACAAACCAACAAAACACAATAGTTACACTAACAAAATTTAAATTAAATGAAGTTAAATTAGATAAAATAGGCAATCAAACAAACAAAATAGAGGAAATAATTAATCTTCACCACGGCAGAATGGCCCCTGGCCAGCTCCTATTTGAGATCTGCCCGCCATGGTATTACATCACTATAAAACAAAATGTAAGCAACGGCAAGAAGAAAACATTAAGATGTCATAATATAATGTGATATAAAATAAAGCGGCAATCATCAGCAAACGGCATATGAAGGTTAAAGACTTTCCTATCTCTCCTGACTGGACACGCAAACCTTTGCACATTCTACTCCTCATACCATTCTCCCCGTTGACCTACAAAGGCTTGCTGATCCAGACTGAACATTTGTGTGCCTCATTCTGCTCACTACTCGGACTACTGCCCTGATACCACTTCACCTATCTCTTATCTTTCAAATAGATTTGTTTTAAAATGATATTTGTTCGTGGTGTTGACCTCTGCAGATCCTTTGCCACACTTACCGTATTTACTCGCCTATTAGACCTCTTTTTCTTCCACTTTTACAGCCAAAAATATTAAAAGGGGTCCAATATGCGATAACCACATAATTTTGTGCAACGAACTCATGACTTCTAGATTATAAAGAGCTATAAATTGTACGTGTAAACACTCTATACTATTATTTAACAAAGTTAGAATGTATGTAATTTATACTGGCTATTTTCGTCGGAAGGCAGATCTCTAAATGTAAAAAAAAAAAAAATGGTGAACACGACTTTTAGGCCTATGGTACATATAAAAGTCAGTTTTAGTTACTCATATCACGTCATTCGTTACATCTCATTAATTCCTCTGGTGAGGTTGACATCAGGATGGGCATACGGCCGTAAAAACTCGCTAAGAAGATTCGTCTCACTTCATACTCAATCCTGTAAAAGAAAGGGATAAGGGTATCGTGTTATATATTTCAATACTGATACAAAAGAACTTAATGGCCAGTCATTTGTCTCTGTCAGTTCAGCAGTAGGCCTACGACACAGTAAACCTGATCACTGCTTTCATTTGAATTATTGCCTTGCAAGTAATAAACCTCATTGTAGACCGTATTGGATATCAGATTATGAACTTTAAAATAAGAAAAATAGTTAACACCACCTTTCCATACTTAACTTTCCTCATATTTAGGAAATAAACATTACAACAGGCGTTGTGAGATGGGACATATTTCGCTTAACTGTCGTCAGCATCATCAGCCGAAAATAAATCTTAACCTAAAGTTAGGTCAGGGCCCCTAACCTTGTGTCATTTAAAATATATGGTACCCTAAGAAACAACATTTACATTTAGGAAATCAAATAGGCTAAAAACTAGTGTGAAAAAATTATAAAATATTACAACATGGCTAAGAGAAAAACACACAATCGTGTTGAAACAGAGGATAAAAACAGAAAGTACAATACAGAACTGGTAGTGTAATAATTAAAATCATTAGGGTATCATTGCTACCAGTCAATCAGAATGTTAAAACATAAAACAAGAGTGAAAATATATGTGTTCATCATGGCTAAATTAGAAAAAAACACATAATCGTGTTTTCAGAGGTTAAAAACATACGGTACAACACAGAGTTGGCAGTGGAATAATCAAACTCATAGCTGCCAGTCAGTTAATAAGAATGTTCATCATGACAAAAAAATTATTATATTCTTTTGAATGAAGAAATAATTAAATCACACTCTTGTATAGAATACGTGAGACGGGCAAGAGAAATCACATATTGTAGCAGACACGGAGTAGTAACACTTCAAACAGGAATTGATCACGCCTGAAGCCGCTTCATTTTTACTTGGAGTCCAAGATCGAAACGGCACAAAATAAGATGCCAAGTGCGTGAACTAAAATCTGAAAAATGGAAAAAGGAAAAAGATGTACTTGGGCCTTGAAATTAGGGTGTTCAAAATGGGAGTCTAAGATCGCTTACCTGTTATTTTGGATCAGCGTTGACCGGAGATATTAGCCGTTCAAGGGGGCCTGTTAAATGTATGCCCGTTGCTGCGTGTGTTGTATCTGTGAGCTTGCTTAGGTGGAGAGTAAGTTGGGACGGGAGGGATAGGCGCAACAATGAGAGTGCTGGAAGCTGGCGGCGGAGTTGTATTATAGGGAGGGGGTAAGGTGGAATCTGTTATGATGACCGGAGGGGTATTTAAAGGTTTATAATTGAAGATTTTTGTGAAATTGTAATGATTGATATTAAAAATTTTTTTTTGCTACTTGCTTTACGTCGCACCGGCACAGATAGGTCTTATGGCAACGATGGAACAGGGGAGGACTAGGAGTGGGAAGGAAGCGGCCATGGCCTTAATTAAGGTACAGCCCCAGCAATTGGCTGGTGTGAAAATGGGACACCACGGAAAACCATTTTCAGGGCTGCCGACAGTGGGGTTCGAACCTACTATCTCCTGAATACTGGATACTGGCTGCACTTAAGCGACTGCAGCTATCGAGCTCGGTATATATTAAAATTAGTGAGTAACTTGGGGACTAGTTCAATTAATGGGCTGTTGTTCTCTGGGATATCATAAAGTTTATTCATGAAATAAAGTGAGATTTCAACATCACCTCAGCACAGCAGTTATAATGAGTACTTCTGCTTGGGGGTGGAATTGGCCCTGATACATTGCGGGTCAAAATGTCTGCTTATGATGGCACCATCTTCCGAGCCGGTCTTCAATATCTGGAAGGTCTCGAATATCTCGGAGGTCTGGATGGTCTAGGAGCAACCGTAGTCTTGGTTGTACCATGGCACTGGGCATGAAATAGATCCTAAGTGACTGGTCTGCACAAATGAAATAATTGTAGTGGGCTGCAGTCAGTCGATTTCACAGTGGGATTCACTAATGAACACAGTTATTGCTGAGGGCTTGAATTGAACTCAAAATTACATCTGTGACATATCAGCCACAGAAAATAAATAAGTCACTTTATCAAAGTTAAATATGAGAACTTCGGCTAAATAGTGACGTCGAAAATAAAATATTCCACTTCCAAATTTTACACAGTTCAAGTTCGAATTAATTCTAGAAATAAATGAAACCAAAGAATTTGTTCTGGGATGAATTTAGTCCCGTTCACAATTAAATAAAGAAAACACTGTCCTTTTAGGAACCGTCCTGGGTTCAACACAACAAATGTTAAGTGTACCAGTTTATTTAACCACAGTTCTAAGGCTATGTTCTATCGTGAATATGGTCACTTGGAAAATAAATCTTAAGTTCAATAGCAATGTTAAATTCAACTACTTGTGTCAGTAGCTTGTAACATAAACTCATAGTTTGTCGAAATGTTCTAACACCTTGGTAGAGTAACACTGTCACAAAATTCAATCGCCTGTACAGTTTGAAATACTGAATTACGTCTCGCGATTAGCACAGGTTTATCACTTGTCAGGATTAAATACAAAATTATGTACAGTTTTGAAGTGTCACGAACGACAATGTTTTCTCACTTTTAGCATTCAATGTTAAATCACTTTGTGAAGTTTAAACACTGTCATTCAAATCCGATCATCTCCTGTAATTTAAACATCAAATTACATTGAAGTACTGGATAGCTTAGTATCTTACTAGTTCGAATCACACTGTTCCTGTAAATAGTTAAACACCTTAACTGTTCACGTCTCAACTCGTACACAACTTCCATTACCACATGCAAGCGATGCTGTAATACTTCTAAGTTTTGTAGATGCGTTGTAGAATCAGAGTTCAATAGTACACGAACTTAAACTTCCATCGGAGATTCGAACTGGCGACTAACATCACGGCAACAGCATGACCAACAGCCGACCGACCGGCCTCGACTGTGGCACAAGGTAGACTGGCTTGACAAGCGAAATGCCTGCCGATTTATTCACTATCCCCTGGGAACTGTATTTGCTAATATCTGACGCAAATTTTAACGGATCTCCATCAAACTTGGAGATTATGACTATAAAAATTTAGGCTACACAGTGATGTGGTTTATTTCTTCATATCATTAATCCATCTGGAAGAAATTAACGATGAAAAAGAATGGATCATTCTGTCTGACGTAATACAACCTTGGCCATGTTACTATAGTAATTTAATATAACAGATTCCACCTTTTCAATACACAATTGTTGCACTATAGGTTATATTACAACATATTAGTTAAAATGGTACTAGTTTCGACATGTATACAGTGTCATCATCAGCCATAGGTAAAACTAAGCAAGTAAATAGGTTTGCATATAGCAACAAAATATACAGGTTAAATAAAATTCATAAAATTGTCACGTTTAAAATAGTTCATATAAAATGTCCACAGATATCTACACGTTTACGGCGTATTAGTCTTATACATTATCTAGAGTGTTTACTGTGGAATTTATACTTTGATATGATAAAAACCCCTGCGAACATGTTAAAATCTTGTTCATGATAATGTATTGAGAAATAGTCCAGTCACTGCTGGTTGTATAGTCTTCTTAATTTGAAGTTATGCTTTTGGTGTTAAAATGTACCTGTGGGGCCTATTATATTGTGTAGGACTATAGTTCCTCGGTTCAATCGGGACGTAAAACCTTGTTGCAGCGTGCCGGAAAGCTTATAGTGTGGAGAGGATACAGTATCAAAAAGAAGATTTTAACGTGTTCGCAAGGGTTTTTATCATATCAAAGTATAAATTCCACAGTAAAAACTCCAGATAATGTATAAGACTAATACGCCAACAACGTGTAGATATCTGTGGACATTTAATATGAACTATTTTAAACGTGACAATTTTATGAATTTTATTTAACCTGTATATTTTGTTGCTATATGCAAACCTATTTACTTGCTTAGTTTTACCTATGGCTGATGATGACACTGTATACGTGTCAAAACCGGTACCATTTTAACTAATATGTTGTAATATAACCTATAGTGCAACAATTGTGTATTGAAAAAGTGGAATCTGTTATATTAAATTACTATTGTGATTCTCGGTTCAATACGGAACGGCCATGAAATTCATAACTTTAGACTTGGCCATGTTACTCAGTCGTCTCACTTCCCCTCCGCTCACAGCTGACATGTTCGCAGGGGAAGGGTGTTCGGCAGGTAGCATAACTCCGCATACATCGGGGACTTTGATTGAGAACCGTGTTACGGGTATAATATTGAGCCCAATTGGCTCATAACATTGTCTTAAAATATTATAAATTACAGAAAAGTATAAGGGAATGGACTACAGTTTCTTTAGAGTTCGGATGTGTGACGCAATTTCGCCTGTCCAAGCTTGGAGCTAAGTTCCACGTGTCAGGGTCATTTGATGTTGCAATAGGAAGTAATGGAATATTCCGTGAGGTGTGTGATCAAGGTACTCAGTTTTAAGTTGGCAGCATTTTCGAGTAGCGAATAGCAGCATAGTAAGTTTGAAGTGATGGGGGAAAATTAAAGATGGATGCCGTACGAATGACCTCCAAAATTAATGAAATCCACCAAGGGACAATGTGAAATCAATGTTAAACTCTCCCGTGGACGAGAATTAAAGACGGCATATTTCTAATGATTTATTGTAATAAATAAATGCAGGCATACATGACGGGATATTACACGACTGTTGATGGGGTTCCCCGAGCTCCGTACCCGGAAGCTCGTGTGCAGGAAGAAGACGCATGCCGCTCTGAAGACTCACTCTGCTACGTGAATTTGAATGGCTCGGATTTAAAGCGCATGGTGATCAACGCGGACTAACAATGTTGAGCATTTCTCAGACCATTAACTATAATTGTCGATGGGATACAACGAGATCCGATAGACTACATTTTCAACTGAATAACGAGGGAAAATCTTGTAGAATTTGGAAAGGCAATTTTACAATATTAACTGTGGCAAAGTAGAAAGACCGGAACGAGATCGATGCAAGGACGCTTTGCAGTGCCGCGTGTTAAACTCGCGAAAAGAGCAGAGACAAAGTATTCATTATTGGTGTAAATAAGTGTTTAATGTGCTATTATAAGTTACTTATATATGTGTTTGTGTGTATTTTAGTCTGTTAATGCGTGAAGCCATGTGAATTCATTAAAGCCTGCAAGAATGAAGAACATGGTCATGGAGAAAGGCATTGGTTCACGTGTTAAGGCCGCCTATATGATGGCTTAAGTTCATCATGGGGCCGACCTGAAACCATGAGGCCATGGAGCTGAGTATGGAGTGTCGCCGAATCGATGAGTACCCTGATTCATTATATCTGATTAGGTGTTAACTTGTAAATAATTTAATGCATGACAATTCATTTTATATTTCTTTTATTTTACTGTAGCAAGGATAGTTAGAGTTTTAGGGCGTAAATTTTATACTGATGCCTGGGGGGAGTGAATATGTAAATAAGAGGCGTGTGTTGAATATGGTCTTCATAAATGATGAAATAATATGTGTATATAAATAATGATCTTCTATATTGATAAATACGTGTGTGAAATATTGTTTTCTTTAGTGCGCGATCTTCTGATAAATACTAGCGTGTGTGTGAATATATAAAGTGATATAGGAGGCAATCAGTGTAAGTTCATAGTCAAGGGAATAAATAGATTAGCCTAGCATGTTGCATGACAGCAAGATCGTCGAGAGGAATTTCATTGACCGAAAGATTCGAACCTTGGTTATTCAGGCACATTACAGTGAAATTTGAGAGTGTATGTCATCAGTAAGTTATATGTGTTGTTAACCAGTGGACGAAAAATGTGCTGTAGGGAATAGGTTTCATCATATAATTTATCTGAGATGTAGTTAGTCCAGTTTCGAAGTAGAGCTTTTAAGACATAAAATGCCAGCAGCAGGGGACGAATTAATGAGATTGTGTAGTGCAATATATGAATAAATACCGGCATAGTGATATACGTGTTTCTTAATAATGTTGATCGGGGAATGTAGAATTAAACAAGTGAGATATGGAGCAAATAATGTGCATTGAGAGTGTTATATATAATGGTTACTGTTCGCCCAGAAAGCAAGGATAAGAAAGATGATTTTGAGGAAAACATCTGAGTTCATTATAGCGGAGAGAGAAAAATATTAATTGGGTGCGGACGAGTTGAAATGCCTTGTTAATCAAATGAGCGAGGTGCTTGAGATAAGGAAGTCGCCCGTGTCGGCATGCTGTGTATTAAAGGAAGTCAGACAGCGTTGGCAGGGTCTTACAAGTAAAAGAATTAAAGTCATTCATAATATAGTCCTGTTTGAGGAATTTAGGACAGCACATTGAAATTAAAAATAATAGATATACTTCGTGACAGTTCATTGTGACGAGTGAAATGATAGGTCACTGTAATGATGCTATGCTGAGGGTCGGAGTTCGATGCCCGGCCAAGGTCAATGAATGATGATTTTCCCTGTGATTATTTGGTTGACTGATGTTGTGTTTGTTTCAATGTTATATGTTCTACTGTGTGTTGAGCAATGCAAATTTTGGTTTGCAGTTGTATTATTTCTTGTTAATGTGTGAATTCAGTTCACGTATGGTTAATTTTATTTGCGACAATGAGGTTCTGTCCCATTGTTTTTAGAATCAGTGGAGATTAAGTTGTGTATTACAATAGTAGTGTAGGTTTCTTGCTACAGAGTAGGCATATGTTATACGTATTATGAAAACAGCTGATTATGTATGTGCGGGATATTTATAATTTAAATGAATCAGAGTAGTAAATTAATTTATTTATGTCAGGATTACTTTCGATTCGTGCGAGTGTTCCATATTACCAGCATTTATAGGAGTGGAGGATGTTATGAGAAAGAATAAGTCAGATAAATTTCGGACTTCAATAATATTAGGAATTATTTTTATAAATTATTGAGACAAATAATTTAATAATTTAACAAATTTTGGATTTAAGGATTATCTGATTTTACCAAATGTAATTGAATAATTTAATGATTTCAGAGGTAACGATTATAATGACATCATAACCTCGGATTTAGTGAATAATAATAATTTAATGAATTTAATTAATTGAAATGAGGAGTTCACGAATTATACGGCGAATGTTGGATTTAATGACTTCATATAGCTTCATAAATTTCAGAATGGAAGATTGTAATAAAATAAATAATTTAATAATTATAATTACAAGGTTTATAACATAGTGATGGAATAATTTGAAAGTATGGAAAGTAAATACGGATTAATTTATTCAAAGAATATTTATATTAAAGATTTCAAAGGTCACTCTGATGAGCTAATGAATGTTATGATGGTAAATTATAATAGCATTTTTTTATTATTAATAATTTTGAAATATGGTGTTAACCAGATATGATTGAAATTGAATTGAATTAAAATTGGAGGTATTGGAGTAGAGTAACGGTGGTAAATAAAATGAGATGCAATAGGAATCAAATTAAGTAATGTGGTTGGAAGAAAATTTGAATTTATGAGTCATGTTGTTGATACCTCATAGTCGGAGTTGACGAAAATTAGAAACATTATTTTGGTAATTTACATTGATGAATTTGTAACAAATGATGGCAAGGAGTGTCTCATAATAAATGATAATGAAATTTGAACAGAATTCAGATGAATCGGATGATGTAGAGTGTGATGTACAAATATTTGGTCCGAAATTTTGTTGATTTGTATAGGGGTATTGCTTTGCCAAAGTTTAGAATTTCTTTTCAATAAATCTGTGTTTGTAAAAGGTTCTCATTCAGATCTCCTTATTTTAATTATTTTTCTTCTCTTTTATACTTCCTGCCTAATAATTTTTAAGGTTAGTTAACATTCGAAGATGTCTCTGTGGGTAGTACCCAGTCAGCGACCTTGTGATAGTCTTATGCCGGTGCCACATTTCAAAGGCTGGAAGGGTGAAGGGTTGAATATATATGTATTTATAAATTCAAACCTGATAAATAAGATTATTGGTAAAATGAAATCAAAAACTACTACAAATTTAATTCCAGGTAAGCCAAAAAGAATAAACACTGCCACCTTCACCTTCACTAACCCCACCATATACAGCATTACCAACCCATTTAAGAAGCATAACATCAGAATTGCCTACCGAACCCTCAACACTAATCGGAATATATTCTTTAATTCCAACTTGGTAAATACTACTCAGGACAAATTTTCTAACTCTGGTATTTACAGACTCAAATGCCCCCAGTGTGAATTTTCTTATATCGGACAAACTGGCCGCAGTTTTAGAACTAGATACTTGGAACATTATAATGCCTTGAAGCATAAAAAATACTCTGCCATGAGCACCAAATGAGGGATTCCAGCCACAATTATTCTACAATTGATCAGGACCTCCACATTATAAAATATGTAAATAAAAGCAGCTTAATGACTGGATTGGAAAATACATACATTTTCTTGGATCAACATTTTAATAATAGTAATAATAATTTGAATGATGTCCCAGAGAACAACAGCCCATTAATTGAACAAGTCCCCAAGTTACTCACTAATTTTAATAAAAATTATTACAATTTCACAAAAATCTTCAATTATAAACCGTTAAATACCCCTCCGGTCATCATAACAGATTCCACCTTACCCCCTCCCTATAATACAACTCCGCCGCCAGCTTCCAGCACTCTCATTGTTGCGCCTATCCTTCCCGTCCCAACTTACTCTCTGCCTAAGCAAGCTCACAGATACAACACACGCAGCAACGGGCATGCGTTTAACAGACCCCCTTGAATGGCTAATGTCTCCGGTCAACGCTTATCCAACATAAGAGGTAAGTGATCTTAGACTCCCATTTTGAACACCCTATTTTTAAGGCCCGAGTACATCTTTTTCCTTTTTCCATTTTTCAGATTTCAGTCACGCACTTGGCATCTTATTTTTTTCTGTTTCGATCTTGGACTCCCTGTAAAAATGAAGCGCTTCAGGCGTGATCAATTCCTGTTTGAAGTGTTACTACTCCATGTCAGCTACAATATGTGATTTCTCTTGCCCGTCTCACGTATTCTATACAAGAGTGTGATATAATTATTTCTTCATTCAAAAGAATATAATCATCATTTTTTGTCATGATGAACATTCTTATTAACTGACTGGCAGCTATGAGTTTGATTATTACACTGTCAGCTCTGTGTTGTACCTAATGTTTTTAACCTCTGGCAACACGATTATGTGTTTTTTTCTAACTTAGCCATGATGAACACTTATATATTTTCACTTTAGTTTTATGTTTGAACATTCTGATTGTCTGACTGGTAGCAATGATACCCTAATGATTTTAATTATTTCACTATCGGCTCTGTATTGTACTTTCTGTTTTTATGCTCTGTTACAACATGATTGTGTTTTTTTCTCTTAGCCATGTTGTAATATTTTATGTTTTTTTTCACACTAGTTTTTAGCCTATTTGATTTTCCTAAATGTTAATGTTGTTTCTTAGGGTACCATATATTTTAATGACACTAGGTTCGGGGCCCTGACCTAACTTTAGGCTAAGATTTATTTTCGGCTGATGATCCTGACGACAGTTAAGCGAAACATGTCCCATCTTGCAACGCCTGTTGTAATGTTTATTTCCTAAATATGAGGAAAGTTAAATATTGTAAAGGTGGTGTTAACTATTATTCTTATTTCAAAGCTCATTATTGCCTTGCACCGCCAACTTCCAGCAGACGTGTTGGCGTTCTATGTGACGTCATCTTCACTGCTATCTCTCTTCAGTTGCATCAGCCATGCACTGCAAGCAAGAGCATACGAGGTTCCGTCTTAGTGAAACTTTTGAAAATAAATTTGTTCCCGACTATAGAGTCTAAACAGTGTAGATCTATTCCCAGATGATCTCTGATATTCCCAGTTGGTGTATATGTAGCAGAAGCCAGTCCTTCCAAATAAAGCCGTACTCTAGAAGGCATGCCAAACCATCAGCTGATAACTAGCATATGTTACAAGTTGTACTTCCGAATGTAATACATAGTAACTGGTAACATTCTTTTGATAACTGCGGCTGTTGAAACACAGACCCTTATTTTTGAGTATATGTCATGCTTGTTCTATACATTTGTCACATCAGGATTTGCGTAAACATTTGTCCATGAGATAAGTCAGACCACATTGTTTAGATTAGGTGTATTATCGCCCTGATAGTGCCAAACATTCAACGGAAAATATAAAAACAAATAACAGGAAAATATACTGCATTTATGGATATTTACAGGTGTGGCTGTAATGAGTTTTATTATCATAATGTTTAATTTGTACGTTCGTTGTCTCTTTTTTTATTAACACATACCGGTACCCTAGTACGTTTTGTTTGGTGTCTCCAAAAGTCGTTTAAAGTACGTCTGGACATAAAATTATTATTTTCGTTAGGTATGTCGGCGAGTAAAACAATAGTTTTAATTGGATAGCTTTTGTCATGTTTTAAACTTACTTCTCTCCAAATATATACCTATAATGGCCCAAGTTACAAGATATTAAACAACCACTTTTTTAATGATCTCGCCTGCTGTATTAATAGCAATAACCGCAAATATTTCTCAACTAAGGTAAACTCGTTTCCTCATCCTGAGGTTATGCTGCCCTTTTAAGACACGCCCAATGGAGGGAAGTTGCAGGGACCGCTTTTACCACATATCAGCCTTCCTGCCATTCGTAAATCCCTGGTAGTACGGTACTGGGAATCCTAAGTCAGGCCCCCGAAAACAGCAACTAATTGTGCTAGCCATTATGCTGGCGGACATTATTAACTACAAAACACAGGCATATAGCATGACTGATGCATGCTTGCAATGTGCGGGTTGGACACGAAGCTATTTGTGCGACGTCATCAGAGCTGCAGTAGACCTACGCTACAGAGGCGGACATTTCCTAACTGCGAAACACAGATGTACCGTATGGATTCGACGTGTTTTTCATTGCACAAGTCGTACGGACGAAACTATTCACAAATTTGTGCAATGTCATCAGAGCTGCAATAAGACTTGTACCCGCTTCGAAGTGGAATTATCATCCTTCTCTGACGAATTACGTTGCAGGTTCATACGGGTGAGATTTATTTTTTAAATTTTCTTCATTTCGAAAAGCCAGGGGGTGTCCAATACGCGAGGAGGTCTAATACACAAGTAAATACGGTAATCTCATTTAAATTTTAAGCCAGACTCCACATTAAATTATACCATCACGTCTTGCCATACCAGAGTTTACCAACCATACTTCACTACCTCCCTTTTCATCACTCTTTCAATCACTCTTTTTATTATTTAATCATTCTTGGCCACTACCACTCCAATCTCTTTTAAATTTCAGGCCATACTCACATTAAATAACTAAGCCACTTTTGGCAGAATCACACTTAGCCATCACCACCACTCTGTTCATCAATCTCATACCACCAACTCATTAAAATACTCAATCTCATTTAAACTGTAAACCAGACTCCACTACCAACCATACTCTACTCACCTTCCCACTTAAATATACTCACTATCAAACTCCTCATTAAGTTCACTATTTGTTTCAAATACCATTAAGGTACACACTTTACCATCTACCGAATTTAACTTCTTAACATCTTCCATTCTGAATATTAACAAACCAACCCACCTTTCATCATGACCACTCCCTTATTAGCTTAATCACACTCCACATATAACGGCATCGCTCTTCATCTGAACTCACCATTCAAATATACTTAACTTTAATCACACTAAACCTTCCAATCTCTAATTATATATTAACACAATTGCCTAGCTTACTTACTAATACCTTGACTTTTTATTTCTTGTTATTATGCCTTCAACACTTTTAGCTTTCTTACCCCACAGTTCCTTAAAACTCAAGCTTCTCCCTTTAATTATAGTTCCTCTTACTTCCGCTTCTTCCTTCAAACCCTTATTTTCATTATGCATATGTTCACTCACCATTTCTTGTATATTTCCCTCTACCAGCTCTTCCTGTATCCACATTTCCTTTCCCGCACTGGCCTCCAGCCTCATTTCTTTTCCCGCTTCCTTGATTCCTCCTAAAACCGCTTCTGTGATCTCACTGTTACTCGGTGTTCTCCTATTTCTGTTATGCACATCCTCTCCGGTTGTATTCATTTCTTCCTGACCGACGAGTTGGCCGTGCGCGTAGAGGCGCGCGGCTGTGATATTGCATCCGGGAGATAGTAGGTTCGAATCCCACTATCGGCAGCCCTGAAAATGGTTTTCCGTGGTTTCCCATTTTCACACCAGGCAAATGCTGGGGCTGTACCTTAATTAAGGCCACGGCCGCTACCTTCCAACTCCTAGGCCTTTCCTATCCCATCGTCGCCATAAGACCTATCGGTGTCAGTGCGACGTAAACCCCTAGCATTTCTTCCTGCTTAAGATTCTCTTCCAGTGCTTGAAGTTTTGTCACTGTCCAACTTTGAGTCCATTTCTCATTGGTCACCACCAGTTTCTGGCCCCTAATATGCGCCCTCAACACTTGCAGTCTTGCTCTCACTGGATGTTTCTTTAAAATCTTGGAATTCTTAATCCCCTCTCTTCCCATAACCCTCTTAATCGAAATCTTTTCACTCTGCAGGTTGCCAGCGTTTCTTGTCACTATGTCCACCATCAATGTGGATAGCAGTGTCACTTTTATAGGTCTGCTCTACTCTCTCAGCATCATCTATATTGAACTCAATGAAATTAATTTTCATTTTATTTTGAATGACATCTACCACTTTATAATTAATGTCCACTTTAGCTTCTGCCTTTTATTCCTGCACACCGTAAATAAATATGGATTTCCTCCTACGTTCTTAGCTCTTGGCTTCTATTTCTTCAGATTCAACACCTCCTCTTCCATATTTTTTAATTTTCTCCCTTAGTGACACAATTTCTCCCTCACTGTTTTCCATTTTTGCCGTACATTCTTTCGTGTTTTCCTGAATCCACTGCCTTGTCGTTTCATGCTCCTTAACTTGCTCCTTATCATCTTTGTTAACAGTTCAAACGGGCAGAGCTCCTCCATTACCTCCTTTATGACCTTCCTTATGACTTCTATGTCCTCCCAGCTCATGTTGCCATTGCTCTGCAGGCCTGGATTTACTTCCATTCCCCCAATAACCAGCAGCGCAGTGACCACCGCTGCCACCAACAGCGTCTCACCCTTCAGTACAATTTCCACTTTACCTTCCTTCCTTTTGTTTGTTCCCTTCTTCATTCTTCCCTGTAATCTTCCGATAGCGACCTGATATTGCTCTGTACCGATCATCTTCCTCGTCACACTCCATTTGTCCCGTCCACTCCCCCCTTTTACTCCACTTTACTCAGCCACACACTCAACATGGCACGTCTGTTCCCGTTGCTTGCTTAGGCTATACTGAATATATCTCTTAATGTTGCTGTCTCTCTTTGTAATTATTAATTGCTGCTTCCTTTCCATTACTTATATTTTGACATTGGAACATACATTAATTATAGTTATATCATGCAATTAAGAATTCATTTTGCGAGCTCTTTCTTGTTTATTTACATATTTTCATTTTGTTGCTTAGTCTAGATTTCCTAATTTACTTCCCTTATTTATAGAATGCTCCAGACATTAAGGAGGAAATAACTATAGAAGAACATACAACGGATCAACTGGAGCCACATATCAAAGAAGAAGACAGGTAAGTACGGTCTAGTTATACATCCCTCACACTAGCTCCCTCTGTTGACCTGTAGTAAAGTGTCAGCCTCTTTATCACAAAATCTTGGATTTAAACCCAGCATAAATTGTAGGATTTTCAGAAAGTGGATAAAAAGTCCAATAGATACTTCTTGTCTTACGATGATGTTGTTGTTTGAGTCATCAGTCCGTAGACTAGTTTGATGCAGCTGTCCATGCCACCCTATCCTGTGCTAACCTTTCCATTTCTACGTAACTATTGCATCCTACATCTGCTCTAATCTGCTTGTCATATTCATACCTTGGTCTACCCTTACCATTCTTACCACGTACACTTCCTTCAAAAACCAACTGAACACGTCCTGGGTGTCTTAAGATGTGTCCTATCATTCTATCTCTTCTTGTCGAATTTAGCCAAATCTATCTCCTCTCACCAATTAGATTCGGTATCTCTTCATTCGTGATTCGATCTATCCATTTCACCTTCAGCATTCTTCTGTAACACCACATTTCAAAAGCTTCTATTCTCTTCCTTTCTGAGCTAGTTATCGTCCATGTTTCACTTCCATACAATGCCACGCTCCACACGAAAGTCTTCAAAAACATCTTTCTAATTCCGATATCAATGTTTAAAGTCAGCAAATTTCTTTTCTTAAGAAAGCTCTTCCGTGCTTGTAATAATCTGCATTTTATGTCCTGCTTACTTCTGCCATCGTTAGTTATTTTACTACCCAAGTAACAATATTCATCTACTTCCTTTAAGACTTCATTTCCTAATTTAATATATCCCGCATCACCTGTCTTCGTTCGACTGCACTCCATTACTTTTGTTTTGGACTTATTCATTTTCATCTTGTACTCTTTACCCAAGACTTCATCCATACCATTCAGCAACTTCTCGAGATCTTCTGCAGTCTAAGATAAAATAACAATATCATCGGCAAATCTCAAGGTTTTGATTTCCACTCCTTGGACTGTGATTCCTTCTCCAAATTTCTCTTTGATTTCCTTTACTGCCTGTTCTATGTAAACACTAAAAAGGAGAGGGGACAAACTGCAGCCTTGCCTCACTCCTTTCTGGATTGCTGCTTCTTTTTCAAAGCCCTTGATTCATATAACTGCAGACTGATTTTTATACTGATTGTAGATAATTCTTCGTTCTCGGTATCTGATCCCTATCATCTTCAGAATCATAAATAGCTTGGTCCAATCAACATTATCGAATGCCTTTTCTAGATCTACGAATGCCATGTACGTGGGCTTGTCCTTCTTGATTCTATCCTCTAAGATCAGACGTAAAGTCAGGATTGCTTCACGTGTTCCTACATTTCTTCTGAAACCAAATTATCTTCTCCTAACTCAGCTTCAACTTGTTTTTCCATTCTTCTGTAAATAATATGTGTTAAAATTTTGCAGGCATGAGATACTAAACTAATGGTGCGGTAGTTTTCACACCTGTCAGCACCGGCTTTCTTGGGAATAGGTATAACAACATTCTTCCGAAAATCGGATGAGACTTCTCCTGTCTCATACATTTTGCACACTAAATGAAATAACCTTGCCATGCCGGTTTCTCCTAAGGCAGTCAGTAATTCAGAGGGAATGTCATCAATTCCAGGTGCCTTGTTCCTATTGAGGTCACTCACAGCTCTGTCAAACTATGACCTCAAAATTGGGTCTCCCATTTCATCAGCATCAACAGCCTCTTCATGTGGTGTGGTATGTAAGGAATATCAGGTGACACATTTTATGTTTGTCAACAAAATTCATTAAGACTCAGCCATAGGTGCCCAAGAGAGATTCATCTGACATCTATTGTCAACCACATTATTATGTGCAGTTGACTTTGGTCGTTGTTTATGAATTAACCAGTAATGCCATCACTTTCCTTATTTCATTTCATGTTAGGTCATATAGAGCTCGAATTTTAACCCTTTATTGCATGGTGTAGCATATATGCAACATAGATTAACAAATTGATTTGCACACTTTTGGTGAGCATTTCATGAACCAATGCATGTTCCACATGTGTTCCAAGATGTTTATAGAATGTCTTTGACATTAGTTACCCATAGGTTGCCTGATTCTGTGGTCTTAGAGTAGCATATATTATGAGATGGGAGAAGCTACACCATTTTGTCTTTGACTTGAAGTTTGAAATTTAATCCCCATTATTAAAAGCTATTTTTTGAAGAAGATAAAAATCATACAAACAAAATAAGGTACGTATAGACATATTTCCTGTATTATATCACAATGCATACAATATATCAGGTGTTATACGGAATTTTGTGCTTGTTGCATATATGCAACATCATGTAAATATTGATACTTCATAATTGTTAGGTTATATTGCGTAACTTAGATTTTTGAAGTAAATAACCCCATATTATTCACATTACTGGTAAAAGATAGTGTTGACTAGGTGGTATATTTATCAAATAGACTAATTCCATTGTTCGTCATTGAAATTCAAGGTATGGATTGACTACTTGATCGTCGTAGTTTCTTGAAGAAAAATGCCAGTAGAGAAGAGGTTCTACAACTCCTAGAATTACCTTCTGGAAGTGATGATGATAATCTCAGTGATTTTGATGACAGTGATGATGATCCTATAATACATCCAAATAAGTTATATACCTACACGAGTTCCAAGAGTGACACATCAGCTGATGAAGAACCTGCTACTAAAAGTACCTCGTAGGTAGCTAATACTGAACATTCCACTCGTCATGTGATACCACAACATGATCATGATAACAATAAAACCACTGACGGTGCTCAGCTAACTCATCAGGAAAGTCACAAAACTAACAATGTCAAATCAAGAATAAAACGCCTCCATTGCAACTGTAAAAGGAAGAATCTTTCCATTAGTGATGACTAGAAGAAATTCAAAGGAAATTCATATTACCCCAATAAAATTATGAACTTGGAGACTCCACATCAATTTTTCAAGTACTATTTTACAGATGAACTGATCCAGAGAATTGCAGATGAGAGTATGCTTTACACCTTTCAAAAGGACCCTGCTAAAGCCTTCCAAATAACTAAACGTGATGTGCAAAAGTACCTTGGGATCATTTTACCAACATCTGTCACCCATAACGACAACGCACGTGATTTCTGGAGTGATACAATTGGCCTTGATCTTGTGAAGAATACAATGTCTGTAAATACGTTTGAGAGAACTGTAACAAGTCTCCATTTTAATGACAATGACAAAAAACACACAGAGGTGAGCCAGGTGTACAACAGGCACATGGGAGGTGTAGATTTGATGGACAGTCACCTGGGCCCCCATTATATATCACAGTTCTAAAAAGGGGTAATTCAGACTGTTTTACCATTTACCTGATCTGGAAATAATAATTTCTTGGGTTTTATATAAGGAAACATTGCTGAAGAAGGATCCTAGGAGGAAAATCCTGAATCAGAAGCACTTCAGAACTGACGTAGCACAATGTCCCTGTTCCATAGGAAGAAGTGGCCAAAAGAGGGGCAGACCAAGTCATGAAATTCAGCAGCAGGTTGACACTAGGAAGAAGAAGTGTCCTAGAGCTGTTGTTCCACCAAAGGATCTAAGACAAGATGCCGCGGATCACTAGCCCAAGTGGAACACCACTCGAAACCGTTACAAATTTCCTGGATGGAACGGGTCCACGTTCGTTTCTTGTACAAAGTGTGATGTTTTCTTGGTTTCAACAAAGACAGGGATTGCAACAAGGCTTTCCACCAGTAGTTTGAATTGAGCATAAATGTTTGAGGACATTGCTGTTGTAGGGAAGAAAACACAGACATCGGGGGTAGGAAAGTAGGCTGAAAGAAGGGTGTGATACCATATATTTTACTATATCAGTGAGGGAATGTAAAACTAAGTAATGATGACAAATGTGACTGAAATAAAAGAGAAAGGACACATACTTGTATATATTTTATGTAATAACCAGTTTGAATGGCAACGGTATGTTTACTCATGATGTAGCATATATGCAACATTAAATAATTCTGCTTTATTTGATAACTTATTAACATAATATTTTTTTCAATATTTTTCCCATTGTACACACCTTATGAACAGTCCAAAAATAATTTTTTAACATGAAAATAAAAAATCATGCATTTAAGGGTTAAAGTTATATTTTAATGTTTTCTGTCCCAACTGGAACGCAAAATGGGTTTTTTTTTAATATGTGCATCAATCATGTGTGAGATTTAAGGAATTTTTCCAAAAATCCTTCATCTGATTGAATCCAAATTCTTACACGACGAATATAAGGAACATCTGTTATCTATATATAATATATAAAGCAGAATGTCTGTCTGTCCTCGTCTGATCCTTATACAAATCCATACTGTTCCACCAATCTGAACCAAATTTTATATACATAGCTTTTTAGGATCCTGACGATGACCTGATATACAAGAAATTTTCACAGCCCTCTCCATTCTCGAGATTTGGGCCCTTTGGCACATAACTCTTATAAAGCCAGGCGATCGAGCTGTAGGCCATGTGAGCTGCTGCTAAAAATGCCGGTGGCGATCTGTCGGCCATGTGTTTCATTCGCATGTATATTCAATCCCTGCTGCACAATGGCAACAGAAGTAATTGTGCCAGAATGAATGCAGCTTTCTCTCTCTGGAAATATTGATAACATGCAATATCAGTGAAGTTTTATAAAATCCCTCTATCAACGCATTGCAAGTTACGCACATGGTAGCCCTGCACACTACTGATTTGTGTCACTTGTTATCTGGTGTGTTTATATGTTTACTAGCAAATGTACCCGTGCTTCGCTACGGTATTCTACATTGTATACGGATATCGACGTAAATACTGTGCGTGCAGCAAATGAGATTGTTTTAAAATTGCATGTCTCTTAGCCTTATCCGAGAAATAGCATGGGGAGGTCCACATACGTTGTTTCCAATGTAAAGTGAGGGTTGCGGAGTTGTGATGATAACGCCAGGCTCACTTGCCTACTGCCATTCACAATCGAGTTGGCAAGTTTACATTATAATTGCAGGCCCCAATGCCTACTGCGCGGTCACAATCGATTTGGGGAGTTTTAGTTACAATGGCAGACCCATTTCCTACTTTCAGACAGGTTACAGTTGAGGAGTTTTTATTATAATACCAGGCAACTTCCCTACCACCAGTCAAAATTGAGTTGTGCAGTTATCATTATAATGACAGTCCCGTTTTACTGCTGCTAGCCAGCTTACTGCCAGTCACACAGAATTAGTGAGTTTCCATGAAAATAGCAGGCCACAATGCCTAATGCTAGTCAAATTTTAGATTGGAACATTTGTTTATAATGGCGGGCACCCTGGCCTAGAGCCAAACACAATAGAGTAGGGGACTTTCGAACAAAACTGCATGATCCCTTGCCTTCTGCAAGACAAATCGAAAAGTGAATTATTCATTAAAATGGTAGGCCCTCCTTACTAATGCCAGTTACACAGGAGTTGGAGAAGGACCCCATTCCTACTGCCAGCAGTCAAAGTCGGTGTAGGGAGTACTGATTACAATAGCAGACACATCCTTTCTCGATCTCTACAAATCGACATCAATGAATATATATACAGATGGACATACGAAAGTATATGAATGTTTACAATATTGCAGACCTTCATTTACAGATTAACTGCTGCTAAACGGTACGTCATATCGACAAAGGATTATACCGTAAGGCGCAGTATTTAGCGATCTAAATGGCTGGTCCTATGATATTTTCTCGCATCTAATCTATTCATGGGTCAGATTGAATCAAAAACGTTGAATAGGTTGAAATTTGTGTAAGAATATCTTACATTTCCATTACTTTTCGGATAATTATGTGGCATAGCATTTGGCTCACATATGGGTACTGGGTGGGCCAATGTTCGTGTAGAGTTTGATCATACTATCTTTCCTGTAAGTGATTGAAATTATGCACATGAGAAGAAAAGGTTTAGAAATTAATTTCCATTAAGGCAGGTAGATTTCCATAAAGTTTGGTTGTGTGTATTTAGAGGGAGTGCAAAATCACGGTTTCGGTTTCGTATAAACCCCCAATTAGTTCAGGGATTTAGAAACAATATTTGCCCTAAAACCTTCCCAAAGGACAGGTGGATTCTAAATATGAAGTTTGGTGGAAATATATCCAGTAGTTTTCAAGTTAGAGAAAGACAAACAGACCAACAAACAAAGAAACAAACAAACAAACTAACTAACTAACTAACTAACAGACACCAAGGAAACCTACCCCTGGACAGATGGATGCTATATATAAAATTTGGTTCAAATATCTTGTTAGTTTTCAAGTTGTAAGAAGTACGCTTTACACGCACCCGCTGGGATTTGTACCGAAAAACGGTCCGTTAATGATATATCCCTTACTAAATCCTGTTATCGAAATGATGCACATGAGAAAAAAAGGTTTAGAAATTCATTTTCATTAAGGCAGGTTGATTTCCATTAAGTTCGGTTGTGTATACTTTGAGGGAGTGCAAAATCACGGTTTCGGTTTCGTAAAAATCCCCACTCAGTTCAGGGATTTAGAAACGATATTTGAGCTAAAACCTACCCAAGGAGAGGTGGATTCTAAATATGAAGTTTGGTGGAAACATATCCAGTAGTTTTCAAGTTATAGAAGGACAGACAAACAGACAAACAGACACCAAAGATAAAAATGATGCAGATGGTCATTATTACACCTGAAACGGATAACTGTACGGAAATTTCGCCAAAATCAATGTACAGACACACGGTCGTTACGCTTTTATTTTTTGCGCTAAAACCTACCCAAGGACAGGTGGATTCTAAATATGAAGTTTGGTGGAAATATATCCAGTAGTTTTCAAGTTATAGAAGGACAGACAAACAGACAAACAAACAGACAAACGGACACCAAAGCTAAAAATGATGCAGATGGTCATAATTACAGGTGAAACGGATAACTGTACGGAAATTTCGCCAAAATAATCAATGTACAGACACACGGTCGTTACGATTTAATTTATATAGATGACGGATAAGCTAGAGCACGTTGAAAAGTGCAGACTTCCACTTCGAGATTCATATCTCCTAAATGGTTTATGATATTAAGAAACGGTTTGCGCCATCAGACGACTCATTTATCGCTCTACATGTTTGTTTCTAAACCATTTCCTCGTATCTCCCATATTAACGGGGTAAATTGAGATCAAATTTTGAATAGGGTGAAATTTGGGTGCATTTTTAACATTTTACATTACATTTTGCCTACTTATGTATAAGCTAGAATCATGAAATTTCGTACACATATGTCCCTTAATCGTGCCAATGTGCGCACACAACGTGATGATCCTATCATTCTTATAAGTGTGTCAAACAATGAAATATACTTGTAAAAATCACCAAATTTACGGACAATCCAGAAATACGGCCAAATTTAACGTATAAGGGAGAGAGATACGACAAAATGTCACAGGACCAAAGTTGTAGATCACTCCGAATTGAAGGGACATTGTGCCATCCGTTTTGTGATACGACTTACCGTTTAGCCAAACAATAGCTCAAAAGGAATGTCTGCACAGTCATTAAAATTGCCTCCATATTTCGATATCTTTGGGGGGTAAAATTGAAAAATTTTAACATCTTGGAATTTTCCCGTCGGTTAGGGACCAAAAGCTATAATTTCACCAAATTTCAATTGTCTACTTCGTCTGGCAGGTTGTGCCGCCATTTTGATTTGGGGGGATAGGGGATAAAAATGAGGAAATTCTCGAAAATTTTTAAGCCCACGAAACCTATAGGTTATCGTTTTGGATATACTATACGACTGTGTTCTTATGCTGAGCCCAAAATTTGAGCCCCCCCAGCGTGCCCCCTTCAGGGAATTTTGAGAATTTCCGATTTTTCTAGGGATCCTGGGGTCATCAGTTTCCTCCGTACAAAGTTTCAAATTTCTGAGATTTCTGGAAGTGCCTCATTAATTCACGTCTTTTTTCATTTTTAAATATTTATATATACATCGCTCCAGCCCGACTTGCTTTTATATATATAGATTTATGTATCTCCAGTAGTGTAAAGATGAATAAATATTTGAAAGATGATTAAAATATGAAATGTTTTAATATGAAGTCATTCATTAAAAAATAATTTGTCGACTGACAAGTATTCGAAGTAAAGAAGATGTTATTGTATATTTAATCTGCGTCTGCATTATTTTGTAAAGATTTGTGATATTCAAAGAATACTATTACAATTGCATAAAACATTAGTTTTTCTTATTCAAAATTGGCTGAGTATTTTCACAAAATGATAAAAAATACCCCGTAGATGTAAAAATTAGGCCACATTTTGAAGTTTAATAAATGATATATATTTTGTGGACTTGTAAATGAAGAAAACAAAACTCTATTGCAATTACAGGCCTACTCACATGTTCTTTATTCACCTGTATGCTATGGAAAAAAAAAGAACAGGGGTTTACCTCCAAAAATGTAAGTAGGAGAGTATTTTTCCTTAGTGTTCGCATTTTCATTTGTCTTTGCACAACCACTACATTACAGCGTAGCATTAAATGGGTAAATATAGGCTAATATAGGCAAAATATCATATTTATTGTATAAGGGCTAGACAAACCTCATTTTATATCTCTCAACACGAAGAATGAAACTCGGTATGTTGCTACAGGTCCTAAGATCTTGTTTCAAGTGTGTAAAACCAGCCGTTATGAATGTATTGTCACCACACTACTCCTGCTGTAGGAATCATATGAAGAAATGACCGGCTGTATACATGGCAATGTCAGCTCACAGATTCTACAGTAGAATGCAGTTTTTTTTAAGGTACACATATGACTTGCTATCTGGAAAATAATACTTTTTTTAGGTTAAGACACCTGTAGCACCTCTCTGGGAGGGGTGGAAAGGGAGTGAAGTATAAAAATAATAGAAAACCACCAATATTAATGTAGAATCCATAGCTTTCTGGGGCTGCTGAGATGAATTGTGTCACATCAGATGTTGTTTCCTAAGTCGAAATTCAGCCCCATCAGAACAGTGGTGAGAGCGGGAGGAAAAGAAAGTCCAATATAACACAGATTACGAATGTACACTATGTGACCAAAAGTATCCGGACACCTGGCTGAACATGACGTACAAGTTCGTGGCGCCCTCCATCGGTTCAGTATGGTGTTGGCGCACACTTAGCTTTGATGACAGCTCCACTCTCGCAGGCATACGTTCAGTCAGGTGCTGGAAGGTTGCTTGGGGAATGGCAGCGAATTCTTCACAGAGCACTGCACCGAGGAGAGGTAGCGATGTCGGTTGGTGAGGCCTGGCACAAAGTCGGCATTCCAAAACATCTCAAGGGTGGTCTACAGGATTCATGTCGGGACTCTGTGTAGGCCAGTCCATGACAGGGATGTTATTGTCGTGTAACCACTCCGCCACAGGCCGTGCATTATGAACAGATGCTCGATCGTGTTGAAAGATGCAATCGCCATCCTTGAAGTGCTCTTCAACAGTGGGAAGCAAGAAGGGGCTTAAAACATCAATGTAGGCCTGTGCTGTGATAATGCCACACAAAACAACAAGGGGTGCAAGCCACTTCCATGAAAAGCAGAACCACACCATAACACCACCGCCTGCAAATTTTTTGTTGGCACTACACACGCTGGCAGGTGACGTTCACCGGGCATTCGCCATACCCACACCCTGCCATCGGATCGCCACATTGTGTACCGTGGTTCGTAACTCCACACAACCTTTTTCCACTGTTCAGTCGTCCTATGTTTATGCTCCTTACACCAAGTGAGGCATCGTTTGGTATTGACATGCGTGATGTATGACTTATGGGCAGTCAGTCGACCATGAAATCCAAGTTTTCTCACCTCCTGCTCAACTGTCATAGTACTTGGAGTGGATCCGGATGCAGTTTGGAATTCCTGAGTGATGGTCTGGATAGATGCCTGCCTATTACCCTTGACGGCCCTCTTCAAATGTTGGCAGTCTCTGTCGGTCAACAGACGAGGTCAGCCTCTACGCTTTTGTGCTGTACATGTCCCTTCATGTTTCCACTTCACTATCACATCAGAAACAGTGGACCTAGGAATGTTTAGGAGTGTGGAAATCTCACGTTCAGATTTCTGACACAAGTGACACCCAATCACCTGACCACGTTCGAAGTCTGTGAGTTCCGCGGAGCCCTCGATTCTGCTCTCTCACAATGTCTAATGACTACTAAGGTCACTGATATGAAGTACCTGGCAGTAAGTGGCAGCACAATGCACCTAAGGTGAAAAATGTATGGTTTTAGGGGTTTCCGGATACTTTTGATCACATAGTGTATGTGTATATCAATCAAATCAACCCAGTCCACATTGATCTGAAATTAGGGCAGTCACCCAGGTGGCAGATTCCCTATTTCTTTTCCTAGTATTTTCTTAAATGATTACAAAGAATTTGGAGATATCTTGAACCAGCGCAAACTTTGCAACATTTTTGTAGCATTACTCTTTTGTCGGAAATCACACAGAACAAATCAAGCTGCTCTGGTAAGACTTGGGAGATAGGAGCCGAGCTGCTTGACTAAGTGGTATGTTGTGAGCTCTCAGTGGATCGGTGGCGTGGAATGACATTAGTAGATGAATAAGTTTGTGTGAGGTTCTTAAATGTAGGCAATTTAAAATATGAAGATAAAATTGGAATTCAAGGGAACGAATTGGGACAAATATTCATATATAGGTAGGGGAGTTAGTAAATTATTCCAATCCCTAATTCCAGTTCTTTGTAGTCATTCTGGAATCAAGTAATCCTAGTGAGGGTCCCATACACTGGAACCATAGTCAAGTTGGGGTCTCTCCTTTACATCCTTAATACAACCCCTCAGTACCATCATAATCATGTGCAGAAATCTGTACCCTTTATTTACAATCCCATTTATGTGATTATGCCATTGAGATCTTTCCTTAAATTGAAACCCAGGTACTTACAGTGATCCCCATAAGGAACATTCACCCCATCAACCCAGTAATTAAACCCATTAATGCAAAACCCAACCTGACTTTTAACCCCGTTGATCATCATACCTTTGCCTACTGTTCAACTCACAATGTTTTCATGGTCTTTTTGCATTTGCTCGCAATCCTGTGACTTATTTATCACTCTGTACAGAATGACACATTTGCGAAAACCTTATCTCTGATTCCAGTTTTGTACTCATATCATTTGGATGTATATATGAAAATATAAAGGTCCAATAATACGCTTTGCTGAATTCCCCTCTTAATGATTACAGGATCGGGTAAAACTTCACCTACTCTAATTCTCTGTGTTCTATTGTCTAGGAATATAGCCAACCATTCATTCACTGTTTTGTGTAGTCCAATAGCCCACATTTTTACCAGTAGTCTCCCATGGTCTACCCTATCAAATGCCTTAGATAGATCAATCATGATACAGTCCATTTGGCATCCTGAATCAAAGTTTTCTGCTATATCTTGCTGGAATCCCTTCAAGTTGAGCTTCAATGGAATAACATTTCCTAAACGTAGAGCTTTACTTCCACTGAAGAAAGGCTTTCTTCCAGCCATTCGATCTGTGCTGTTTTGTTTTATGGACTTGAAAATTGCTCTAAAACTTGAAATATTTGGTCAGGTGTAGACTTTATCAAGATTGTCTAGAAAACTTTTTTTCTCATATTAAAGCAATTCGGCGATCTTTTGACAATCTTCTAGTTGTAGAACTCAAGAATCGTTTGTGTCTTATAGTCATGAGCAGAAATTAGGCAGTTATGTCCCTGAACAGGTCCTCTTCCGTAGCAATAGTAGATAATGCGAGCAATTACCTCACATCTCATATTTCTACGGGTTTATATCCTAGTATGGCAGATGCACTATCGACGATTGAAGGGGAAATGGAGTAGAGATCTTGCTCTTGAAGATTTGCCTTTGACTCCTATTTTGAAAAGCGGACAAGTAATTCTCGAGAAAATGGAACGTTTTAGAAAGTGCTTCCTTTGCCTGTCCTGGGCCTCTCTGCTAGATTGAATCACAAAGTCGCCTAAAGACGCGCTGTTTAATGAGAAGTTGACATTCAGTCACTTCACCTTCATGGTAATCTCACGCCTGTGTTCTTAAATACACCATGAAAAATTGTATGATTTAACCTTTTAAGTGCTGAGTTACCAGTTAACTTTTTGGTACCTCAGTGCTGAGTTTTTTCATTCGTGTGTAAAATTTTTTTGTAGAAGCCTCAATTTTTAACTTATGAGTGGGGTGGTTAGCTTAAAATGTTTATAGATGTAGCTTGTTTATAAATCTAAATGCAAATGGAAAATCCTACACTTGTGTTCAATTTATTTTGAGAGAAAACAAAGTTACACTTATGAGCCCCTGTGGGCATTATCTTTATACAAAGTAAAGAGCCCATAATAATATTATTTCCTAAAATCTGTAGGCAACTAATACATGTAACTTCTTAGAAGTATATAAGTTGATATTTTGAAATACTTTCCAAACCTGGAATGTGCTGATAGTTAAATATTTTCTACTGGTTGTTTGTGATGCCGATTTTTCAACTATCTGCACCAACCCCACTGGCCCAAAAGTTTCTAAAAGTCAATGATTTTCGGCTTGTCATCAAACGCCACTTGGCCCTCAGAGCCTGTCACAGTTACCTGAAACTCTGGTGAAGAAAAGTAATCCATCCGCCACGAAATTAGCGATAAAATAGCTTTTGTACACTCACCGTGTTTTTCTTCTTTCGTTTAGAAGGAGGTTCTGTTTCTCTCTCACATACAATATTTTCGGCACTCCCTCTATCACTCTCACTTTCAAAATAGCTTTACAATTCCTTAAAATGATTACCTCCATCATCACTTTCCGCTGTGGTTAATAACTGAAAGATTCTGTGATCCGAAATAACATCACTGCAAGAGTACATAAACTGTTGTTCCACCATGTTTGTTTACATCATAGATGAACTCCACAGATGTCTACAGAAAGTTACTTCCCGAAGCTATAATCTCTGATCAGTTCTACATAATGCCCAACAGATGGCAGAACATATCAGAGATCAAATTCGCACTCGAAAGTGAACCAGGAAACTGAAAAAAATTAAAATTCTCGTGCACCGTCTATAGACGGTCGTAGCACTGGTGGACCGGACGCGTCAGCCTGTCTATAGGCGGGCGTAGCACTCATCGGGTTAACACTTTCCATATTCCAAGGCCCACTCTGCTTGCTAGTAAGTTTTAGTCCACAGATCGATCCCATGGTCATCCTGCCTGCAGTTCCAGTGGTCTTTTCCACTTTTTCAAAGAGACCAAAAGTGATGACAAATTTGTGGGAAGTCTTCTGTGAGGAATACTCCAGCTTACACCCACAGGCTTTAAGGACATACTTAAGAATGAGAACGTTCATTCGTATTTGCCATTTGAATCAGGCACATCAGACTAAGAGAGCAGTCCTGCTTTTTGAAAAGAAGGCTCCTCAGTGGCAAGTTTCGTCTAAGCCACTCTCACGCTGAACAAAACATGTAAGGTTCATATTAATATTTTCTCTTTCATGTAGGGCTACTTTATTTACTGCATATGATGTGATATTGTAGCAATAATGATTGGGTCATCCATATCCAATCGTTATGGTGAGGGCAAATCCTTTAGTGTATGTTTCCATGCTCCATTCTCCACTTCTTTTTACATATTTAAAATGTATCCTAGTTTTTGTGAAGTTACAGCAGAAAAGAGTCCGTTTTGTTTGATATATGAATATCCTTCCTTCTTCTGTTGAAAATTGTGTCAATAGATTACATCATTGTCATCAAGGACTTAAACTTGAATTACTGAATGTACTGAATGCTGCAGTCTCTTGCACGCTAGCTGTTCTCTACTGCTAGCGAGTGGTGCAACCTACCACTCTTCTATATGGCTTGATGGCATAGACCAATGTCTTATTATAATTTTCATTCGTTTGCTTTATTCAAGTATAATTTCACTCTTCCGTAACCTTGGTAGTGTTAATAAATGGAATTTTTTTTTTTGCTATGGGATTTACGTCGCACCGACACAGATAAGTCTTATGGCGACGACATAAATTGAATTAATTTAAAGGATATTTGGGTTAGTTTGTGAGGTAATTATTTAGTGCACTAGCAAACCCCTTTTTTTTACCCTCCTCCTTAGTTTGTTGCAGGGATGGGAATCGGTGCAATTTTCACATTGGGGAAGAAAGTTCACTTTAAGATAAGTGTTCTGTGTAATTGTCCTTGTCCTTCCTCTCCAGCCCACTCTTGCCACTTAGCCTTCTGGGAGCCTTCTCTTATTGTGGTGTGATGCGGGCTTAGAATGCTTTAGCATGTTGATCATGGTTAACATTTTTTTGGCTATGCCAGACTCCTGGAGAAGAAATAGTCGACGGGAAGTTTGGAAGAGGTTGTTGAAATACCAGAGATAAGAAAGCATCAGTAATGAGGGAGCACACGTTTTCGGCCTCGTTCATTCTTACAGTTTGTACGGGAAGTCTCTTGGACGAGATATGTTGCTCCTGTTTGGCACGATGTGTCTCCTAGGCAACAATTCAATGTGCTCCTATAAGGCAACTTGGGTAAATGATTTTGTGCTCAAACGTAGCCCTTCGAAAAATAAAATGTTTGATAGCACACTGATTAATGCAGTTTTCTGACCAAAGGCATGAAAGCTTGTTGTGATTTAAAATTTAGTCCAGTATAGATGAGATTTTCAACTCTTCAGGATTGCGCACATTGTTCTCTATTCTTTTTTTTTAAATGAGTATGAAACCGGTTGTTCAACTTGCCCATCTTTACTTTCTTAACTTGCAAATCAGCTTCCAACTTCTTTATTTTCTTAATGACACACCAAAATTTCAGTCTCAAAAGATTCTTTTCTTTGTTGGCTTCAAAATACTTCCTGGTGATCTGTACTCCAGTGGACTTACTGGTACTATCTGCCAGCTGCCCGGCATATGTATGTATGTTGGGTATTCAGCCCGAAGGCTGGTTTGATCCTCTACAGCTTCACCAACAGCTGTCATAGATAGCCTAGGTGTTACTGAAGAGGCATACTAGGGAAGTGAGGAGTGAGGTAGTTTGCCGTTGCTTTCCTCACTGGGCCAGAAGTTGCTATTGCATATCAGTCTGCCAAGCCCACTGAAATGCATGCAACAACCGACCCTACGAGCAATATTTTCACACCATTCATAACAGGGACTGGCTGCATAAGGAATGGCATTTGTGGCATCGCTCATACCTCGGTCACTTTCATATTGTCAAAGCCAAGGATGAGACTGAGACAGGTCAATGAAAGTAACAAATTTATTCTAGCCCATACCAGAAGACATAGTGCACTGTAAACACTAAATCCTGCCAGCAAAGGCGTCTGTCCGGCATAAGAATTGTTAACATTCATTATTAATGTTATTGACTTAATGTCTCACTAACTAGTTCGGTTCTTGGAGATGCCGAGGTTACATGCCGGAACTTAGTCCTGCAGGAGTTCTTTTGCGTCCCAGTCAATTTATCGACACGAGACTGACATATTTGAGGACCTTCAATTAGCATCGGACTGAGCCAGGGTCGAACTTGCCAAGTTGGGGTCAGTAAGTCAGCGCGTCAACCATCTGAGCCACAGAGCCTGGCGAAATGTTAACATAAACAGCTGATTCATCATCAAAATTCCCCTCTATTCCTCTTCCTTCCAGTGTTGTGCCCTAGTTCATATTTATTTACTGGTGGCCTTTCTAGTATTTTGATTTTGGCATCTTAAGCTCGGGATAATTTTTAATTAAGGAAGGAAAACATTTTCTTTCAGTTTTCTTATTTTTAGTCTGGTAGGGCTCTGCTTCAGCAGAATGCACACTATAAACTAAGACTGTTCTGGATTCAAAATTAGGTACATATATTTCCCGTGACACGTCTTTTTTAGCCACTTCTGTCTTAGGTCTGCATTTTATAGGAATTTGTGAAACAGAATTCCTTTACTTTTCCCTCTGTGGCTTTTCCAATACGGTACATAGCAATAAGCCATTGTGTAAATAATGTGCCAATACCAGAAAGTACAAGTGAAAAAGAATTAATTCAACTAGATGATTGCCAGCTTTCATTTTATAAGTAGGCCGTACATTGTACTCCGTAAGGAGGCCTGGTTATTTTTCTGGATCTTAATTGAATTAAAGTAAAAGTCATGTGAATTAATCACAAAATCTATCAAGCATGGATGTGTACGTACAGATGAATATCATAATATTTGAATTTAAATATATATGTACCAGCACCTTTCACTGTTTCCAAAATTATGCTAAATTCTCTGAAGAAAGCTCAGGAAGCATGAAGTGAGTGGAGGTGTGTAGTGCATAGCAGAAGACAATGGATGAACCCCTTCACTGAGATACCAGGAAAGATGAAGTCTCCCAATCGTTTGAATGGTCAGAGTGTTTATTTCGCTTGAATCTTGATGTCATCTGCAAATGCCAGTCCTGGCTCTATTGGTGACTTGTTTGATTCCCAGATTTATCATTTTTTATGACTTGTTCAACACGAGGTTGAATGAAATGGGTGACAGGCTATCTCCTCTTCATACCCCGGTGTTGATCTTGAAATGCTTTGATATATCCTCTTCTTATATTTACATAGGCTGTGGTGTTCTTGAGTGTCTCATCAATGAGGGTGTGTGTGTTATAGGTGCCGTGCATATGTCTGGCATGTTCTGTCTCCTTTATTAACTACAGTGAAACCCCTCTAAGTTGGACACCTACATTTGGTTAAAAATTAGTCCATTCTACAGGCTGGGGATACAGTATTTCAGAAGTACACTAACCATGTACTAGTGTTTACTGTGACATTGCAGTACACTGCTTTTCATGCCCACCAAATCTGTAAACGAATGCCACAGTATTCTCCTATGTTTTTTTATTTTGTGCGGTAAAGTACTTGCCCTTTACTGGTCAGTGAAAAAATCAGTCACAAGACTTTGTTTTAATTTTTGAACGTGCCCACTCCAATTCAATTTTCTAATGTAATCCAAATAGCTTCAGTCATTTCTCATAGGTTGTACACAAACACGTAATGTTCCAACTCATTAATACACTGCACAGCTTTCTGATGAGTAGGCAGGTGCTTGGGGACAGCAACTGATTCTTCTTCTCCTCCTTATGATAACCTTTCTTCCAAAGATATCAGTTTTTGTAACACTCTATGAATTGTTCCAATAACATCATCATGGACTTCCAATTCATTGTTGAAATCACTAAAAATACCGCCTGACAGTTCACGAGGAAGACATCTTAGTTGCTCGGTTAATGAGATGTTATCTAAGTGAAATGGTTCTTCCTCTTCAGTTGGTTGGGCACACATTCTGCAAGATAGAAATATTTCACAATTGTTTCTTTAGACATGTCCATCCAAGCACCATGGATTCAGCATGTTGTATCGAGGAACCTCATAATCCGTGTAAATTGGATTGCATTGTTTCACTTATGTGCTGTATTCATGAGGGCCCATTTCAGCTGTTTCCTACACAGTGAATGTCTAGCTTGAACTGTTCCTTTGTCTAGTGGTTGCACTTCATTTGTAAAGTTAGAAGGCTTAAATTTTACTGTGGGATTTGATAGATTTATGTCCACATGGATTATAGCATTATAAACAGACAACAGTATTTTACTCTTATCATTATTCATTTTTTAGATTGATTTCTTTTAACCATTTACTGAAAATATCAGCTTTCTTCCGATTTTCTGTTGTAATGCCAAAATATAGGAAGACTGTCAGTCTTAATATTATTGTTTCTAAATGCTCTCAGACCGGCAGCATTTCCAATGACAATGTTAAAATGCCTCGCACTAAACCAATTCAAACAGCAAATCAAAATAAAGATTTCAATCTGTCCAAACTGTAATTTCAAGTTCAGAGTTTGAGGGGTGTCCAACATAAAGTGGATTATTGACATTTAAAGGTATTAAACAGTGCGTTCAGTACGTGTCCAATCAAAAGGGGGTGTCGAAAGTAAGGGGTTTCAATGTATATACAGGACAGTGCTGGTAGCATTTTCACACGTGGAAAATCGTGGGATTGTGGCAGCTAACGAACCTTGGTTCACTATTACGTGTTATACGCATACTGGCTTCATTTTCTTGGGAGCTTTTGCTCATATCCCCTACCTAATTTCTCTCTTTGACATTTCTATTCTCCTTCACTCTCCCGGTTCACTAATGGGAAAGCAAGGCTCCACTTTCTTGTATTATTTTATTTTCCTTGTCCTTTCTACATTATCATTCTCTGAGGAGGTTGTTTTGCCCTAACTCTGCTAGGATGAATCCATGCTTCTGGCGTGTGATATTCTGCCTTTATTTCCATATACTTTCGCATTTCAAAATGCCTTTCTATGAAAGCTGCCACGAGCTACAAATCCTTGGGCCTTATTTAGGCTGGTAATATCATAAGTAGTTTTGTTTTTATGATGATGTGTGCATTATCTGTGTCGGTCTTATTTGGTTGCCTTGACATCTTGCTAGCCTGTTTATGATCCTTGATGTCATGTTTTAAGTCCCAGCAGATTTTGTTCCTGTATTTATGATTTTGTTTTTCTCCTCAGCTTACATTTTTCTTTCTTTCGCTCCATAGCTCTTGGTGTGCAAATTATTCCTGGTGTATTTGTATGCATGTTATTGTGTTTTTATGTGAGCCTTTAGAGGTGCTGTGTCCCTTCTCTCCATCGGCAACCCCGTTACGTGGGTAATTCGCGGCCCATTGCTAGGAATATTTGTGTACTTCAACTTGTTTAAGAATTGTTTTGTGCTACTCAAAGCTCTTTGCAGGAGTCAATGTTCTTAGGTTATGCGTGTTGACGTCAGTTATGGTTATGTGTTTCTAGGACATTTATGGCAACAAGATTTGATATGAGTAATCTACTCTATGCACTGTACCTGAATAATAAGTGCACGTTTTTTCTCATGATTAGGTCCATTTTAAAGCACCTTCTCTTTACATTGCTGGTTCTGGATGTGTAAATGTTGTGTGTTTTCGGTAAATTGCATGCCATTGCTGCTTCAGAGGAAGAGTATTTAATCAATCTTAATTTTACTCATTTATTGTTTCCTTATGCGTGCGGTTATATTTTCCCCCCCTCTTTCCTTATGCAATGTCCTTCTATTTATGTCATATGACACGGTAACTGTGTGGTTTTTTTCTTAGTCAGCCAGGGTCCATTTTGTATCTTGTGTGCAGGCCATTGACTTTCCTTCCTGACGTATGGATCTCGGTTTACGTCACTTATGCTCAATCCACCTTGGGGTTTCCCTGTGCGGCTGGCTTACAAATAGGTTTATTTAGCTTATTTTTACTAAACCCTACAACTGGGGGTTTAAGATAATGCAACACAGATCTTTGTTGTTGCCTATATTCTCAAAGACGATTGTGCTATGTTTTTGATGAGCTCTGTTACACATTACGACAAGCTTGCTTATGCCTGTTCTTTGTTCCTGCACAAGAGTACTTTGTTAGTTTTTGTCCCTTATTCATTATATGGTTTCTGTTTTCCTGCTTTATTATCTTGTCCCCTGGTTTTGACTAATAAACTCAGCTTTCCTTCTCTTTCAATGTGCTAGTATTGTAGATAGTTCTTGGGTTGTTATTTCTAACATGGGGTCTAATGTCTAACGGTTTCCATGTTTGTTCCGGAGGAAATTCATTGGCCATCAGGATTTTCTTTGATTTGTACCATTGCCTATCTAAATATCTCTGCAGTATTTTGTTTATTTCTGGTTGATTACTTGCTGGTTATTATCGTTAGTGAGGGTTTTAGGTTATAGATGGTAGCAGAGCGTGATTCCACTGGATTATCTTACCGAAAACTGAGTTTTCAGTAAGGTAAAGTTGAGCTCATTCCTACAGGGCATTACACTTTGCGTTGGGCATCCCCCTTTTTAACAACTCTCATTGTGATTAACCCCCAATTTTATAATTTTGTCCTTTTTTACTATCTTGTTACCTTGTTGTGAAATTCCACATCTACATTTCTGCTGTTCAGTTTTTGGGGCAAAAGTACTCTTCTCAAACATGGAGAAAGGAAATACTAGAAATAGTAGCGAAGATGAAATCTTGCACGTGGAAATGACAGTCAAGGACTTAGCTGCACTAAATTCGTTGCATGGATGTAAAACTAGTGGTTCTCCCAATGATGTGGGTACGGGAAATTGATCTGTTCCCTCCGACCGATCAGCGTGAAGTGATCTTGGCCTGCCCCAATGCTGGATGTTTCAATTTTATCTCAGCGCTGAATGTGATAAAGAAGCGGGGGCTAAAATTATGAGGAGAGTGTAATTCTTCGTTTGTTATAGAATTCCTAGAAGGAACCGGTGATATTGCTGATTGCTGCGAAATCCCTACCGATGAATTCGTACCTTGTATTTCTGCTATGATTGATGGTCCTATATTGGGGTGGTTTCGATTAGCAAAGGACAAACTTCATACCAGGAATGATTTTCAAAATGAAATTAAGATGGGATTCTACTCTTCTGCCTTTAATTTTTGCGGAAAACTTGAAATCTCTAAGCGCACACAAGGTACAAATGAGTCAGTAGACGACTACGCCACGCGGATTCTAACGCTGTTTAACTGATTAAACTCCCCTCCTTCCAGGGCTGAAATTCTCAAAGCCGTTGACTGGTATTGAACCCCGAATTAAATATTTTTTTTTATTAAGCGAAGTGATGTTAGTACCGCTGATGACATCTTCCGGCTAGGGAGGGAGTATGAATGCATGGTGGCTCAGCACAGTTTCTGCCAACCTCCTCCCGCCTCAGCTGACTCTTTTTGTTCCAGATACAGCATGTTCCTTGTCTTCTAAAACCATATCCATTTGTCAGCCTTTTCCTCAATATCATCTCGAAGGAAGCGTTGGCCCTCATGCTGTCTCACCCTCCGGCCCTCGTCCCCATACTGATACCATCCAACACCAGTTGGACCGTGGTAATGTTGTCTGTTATAATTGCGGAAAGGCAGGGCATTTCTCCAGCTTTTTGTCAAAAGCGTTCCCCTTTATCCTGCACTTGAACTGGGTTACACTGCGTCAACCTTGATGTGTGTCCCCATGTTTCTCCACGTCAGGGAAACTAAATGAACACCGGTGGTATGATCCGACATTGTTGCCCACTTATTTTCGAACATGGGAGGTTTGGGATTTACCTTCGTTGTCACGATGGGTCATGGTTAATAGTGGTTCAGGAGCCTTTATGCTATGCTATATACCGGTGCTGTTCCTTCCTTCCTAAACAAGGCTTTTCTGGATGGTTTGGCATTCAAAACTCTGAACATGCTTGACGACAAATTTCTCAGTTAAATTAGTGCTGATATCACGTGAGATGTCACATGAAGATAAACGGTTTGTCGTGGAATTTAAACTTGAATTTAGTACTCAATCTGTCTGCACCATGATTCCGGGGTCAGGTTTGACTGGTCTATCTCTGTATTTTATCACCTGCACATGTACTTTTGAAACACCTTTTCAGAAGGCCGCTATTTGTACCATTTCAAATTCTAAATTACCCAGCATTTCCAGTGATTTGACGGAAACTCAAAATCTGATGTTAAACAGTTTGTTGGAGAATTTCTGCAATGTTGTGATTGCGGATTTGGGTTGTGCAAAGAACTTCTCATATTTCATTGAGTTGAAGTATGACATTCCATACTCAAACTGTCTGCCATGAGGGATTGTGTCAACGATCTCCTGGAAGAGAAGGTGGAGAGTCTGTCAATGTCTTGCTACAGTGGCCCTCATTCCCAGACATGATGGTAATTTCAGACTTATTGTGGATTATAGAAAGGTCAATAGAAATATTGTTTTTGACAGTTTCACATTACCCACCTTTAAAAGTGCATTTTAACACTGGTATGGCTCTGACTCTCATACACCCTTATATCATAAATACTGCCTTTGCCACCCCGTTTGGATTGTTTTAATTCAACAAAGTACCAATAGGCATATTGATAGTTGGTCAAGTGCTGAACTGCGTCCTGGATTCCATCTTTGGGGATTTGAAGTATTTCTACGTGTTCAACTTTCTTGATTACTTGCTTAGTTTTTCTCTGACGCTTGACAAGCACCTTGTTCATTTTCATGAGGTTCTTTATCATTTTCGCAAGGATGGGTTTACTGTAAAAGCAGAAAAGTTGCCCCTATCTTCCAGATGTCTGAATTCCCTGGGTCATGTTATATCAGATTCTGGTATTAGTGTGAAGCACGACAGGGTTAAGTGTATCAAATATATTTTCCACAACTCAGAAATGTCCGTGGTGTAAGAAAGTCCTGGGTATGGTGGGGTTCTATAGTCGCTTCATCAGAGAAGGGATTTCGGCCCCTTTAAACAAGTTAAAAATAAAATCATCCGTTACATTTGAGGTGAAAATCAAGATAAGACCTTCTCCCATTTAAAGGATGCCCTGTGTAAAGCCCCTGTACTGCATAGCCCGGATTTCTCCAAGGAGTCCATGTTAAAGTGTGACGCTAATGACATTGCTGTCTCTGCCACTTTAAACCAGAGGATGGATGATGAAAATTTAGCACCAGTCGGCTATCTCAGTAAGTTGCACCATGGGGCAGAACTTAAGTATTCGGTGTATGAAAAGGAATGTTTGGCTGTTGTGCTAGGGGTAGGGAAATTCCATTCTTACTTAGAGCACTGTCGTTTCTTGTTCACATTGACCATCACGCTGTCATGGATGAGCGCTATGCAAACAGGTAGGAAGTACGGCGAGGTGCACTATCCGTCTATCTGCTTACAAGTTCACTGTCTTGCATGTCAGGGGAAAAGACAGCGTTGTTACTGATTGCCTGTCCGGGATGTTCGATGGAGTCGAGTCACCTGTCGGCGATTCTGATGATAATCCGTGTGATGGTGGGAAAATTAGTCTTCTTTGATATTACCTGTGGACTTTTACGGAAATCTCAAAACACCACAGGGATCATCCAGAGTCCGCCAACCTGATCAAATGAGTAAATGACGATCTTCACGTGACAAGTCATTTCAGATTAAACGAGGTGTACTATTTTGTCGCAACACGAGGAATAAGTCTGCTGAAATTTTTGTTGCAAGCCCCTTGAGGCCTATGACATTAAATTATTTTCACAACTCTTATTTTAGTGTTCATTTGATGCAGCATGAAACCTTACACAAAATTTCACAAGCTTTTTATTGGTTCTAAATGGAGGAGATTTTAAGAAATGTGAAGAGTTGCGACACTTGTCAGAAGTGTAAGACTGCTCAAAACTCCCTGATTGGCTTTCATTTAGCTGATGTAGCTACGTACCCCAGAGGGAAGTTGTTTATAGATTCCTTTGGTTCCTTCATAACATCTAAATTAAACAGCATCGGGATTTTGTCTGTGATTGATGGTTTCTCCAAGTTTATGTGGTTGTTTCATGTCAAGAGCTTAAATTCTGAAGTTGCCATTGATTGTCTATCCCGACATATTTTTTGGAGTTTTCGGCCCACGTAAATCCTTGGTCTCTGCCGACGCTTCCACCTTTACCTGCTCTAAGTTTCGAAACTTCTGTTTCTCATGGGGTGTTAACCACATTTTATTGAGTCTCTACCATCCCCAGGCCTCACACGTAGAAAGAGCCTGCTTGAGTACGTATCACAAGGTTGGATAGCAATCTGTCCTATTTTACCCTTGGTTTCAACAGTGCCGTCCAAGAATCCAATCGCCATACTCCCGTGGAACTATTCTTGGGTAGAATTGTTACTGAGCCACTGAAATTAAATTGGAAACTTGATTACTTGTCACAGCCATCAAATGACCGGAACTTGCAAAAGAAGTGGGATGAATGTTCACAATATTTAAAGAAGGCCTGAGCCCGGGTAGCCAAATGATTTAACAAGAGGAGACATATTCCTGCTTTCAAGGTCCACGACCTTGTTGTGGTATCGAGGTTCCGAACTAGTTCAGCCATGAAACAGTCGGCGCCACACTGTGCTACATGTGGACCAATCCCAAGTGAATTACCGAGTGCTTCTGACCTGTGACTGTGACATTGGAAGAGTAATATTCTAAAAGAAGGAATACGCCTTCAAATTTAGAAGACTTGTTAACTATTTCATGCCTTACCGAGCAATAATGAAAGCAGAAAGCAGCCTAAAGGGAGAGTATTTGTGAACGTGGTATAAAATTAGCTGTTCAAATCAGAGGAGCTGAAAAATATGACTGTACAATTTCTAATAGACCAGTAGTTCTGTCTAGTAACTTATTTTTTATTAACAATTTCATCTGGTCGCCAACATTTCTTGGAATATTTCTCTCATGATTTCACTTTGGCATGTAATGGGATAGACGCTTATGTAGATAACTCATAACTACTAATTGTGCAAGATGTCACTAAAAGTAAGTTCTCTCTTATGTGGCTTTATAGTGACTTAATTCTTTGTAAATATGGGCTCGGCACTTGCTGATTGTTCATCCTGTATCAGCATTTTATCTTCAATTCTTGACCTATGGCATCCAATTCCGAGCCTATGCAGTTCCGTGCTCGCGGTCTGTGCGTCCACCTCCTGTTTTAAAGTACATGTTCAGCATATCGATACTCATTCGACATACCTGTAATGAATTAATAGTGGCTGCCTTCTATCCCATAAACACAAATCTCGTTATATTGGCCCGGTTTACGAAGAGACACCGATGTCTTTCAGAATGTGAAGGGATGCATAAAACTGGATCGCAGGGGCCGGTCCAATGATTCCCAGACTCTTACTTTCAATAGATAGTTGTTGCTGTGTATTCACACTCATCTCAATATAATATAGATCCGGGTTCGTGTCTAGTGCTCAGGCCTAGGTTAGCTTGCCGGAAGTACATTGAAAACTTATAAGTGCAACGTTGGGTAGAATCGTCATCGCTCCCTCTGTGTTTACTTGCCTTATCCTAACATTCCCTGCAAACCTATTCCTTATGTTGCCACTATCTCATGATAAAAGTTCCCCGTTCGACATCTTGCCCGCCGTCCTTCATCGTCAGATGACCTTATCATCACCAAAAATACCTACATCACTCTCAGACAAGCTTGTAAATGGATAACGTTACATTAAAGGACCCGAATTCAATATTTTACTCTCGTAACCGCATAAATTCATACAAAGCTGATGACACTGTATAACGCATGCATTTTTCCTAACGTAGTTATACTACAGTAGTATAATTGGATGGTTCGGGCGCCGCCACTGCCACCGGGCTCCCAGAGGCCATCTCCACCACCACCACCACAGCCAGAGGCCTCCCAGATGCCTCCTCCACCACCACAACCACAGCCAGAGGCCTCCTCCACCACCCGCTGGAAATTTGAATTTGTAAACAAAGCCACGTGCTTTTTGACAGCTGTCATCGACAACAACGCATCGCTAACCTCAGTACTGCCATCTTGACGGGCCTAAACCTCAGTAGTGCCAACTTAACCTAACTAGCGCAAGATAAACAAAGCCACGTGTTTTTTGACAGCCACGTGCTTTTTGACAGACAACAACGCATCACTAACCTCAGTACTGCCATCTTGACGGGCCTAAACCTCAGTAGTACCAACTTAACCTAACTAGCGCGTGGTAAACAAAGCCACGTGCTTTTTGACAGCCACGTGCTCTTTGACAGCTGTCATCCGCCATCTTTAAACTACAGAGCACTGTGCTGCCCTCTTTATCGTAGTAGATGTAAAATTCGTCACCTGTCATCGGCAGTGCTGCCATCTTGGCGGGCCTAAACCTTAGTGCTACCAACTTAACCTCACTAGCGTGAGATAAACAAATCCACGTGCAGCTGTCATCCGCCATCTTTAATCTATAGAGCACAGTGCTGCCCTTTTTAGCTACTTACCTTTGAAATGTGGTACGTCACAGCTGTCATCCGCCATCTTGCATCCGAAACCTCAGTGCTGCACTCTTTAGCTAGATACCTTTGAAATGTAGTGGTGGCAAATTCTTTATGCTCTTGTTTGGAAACAAAGCCACGTGCTTTTTGACAGCTGTCATCCGCCATCTTTAATCCATAGAGCACCGTGCTGCCCTCTTTAGCTACTTACCTTTGAAATGTGGTACGTCACAGCTGTCATCCGCCATCTTGCATCGCAAACCTCAGTGCTGCACTCTTTAGCTAGATACCTTTGAAATGTAGTGGCGGCAAATTTCACGTGCTCTTGTTTGGAAACAAAGCCACGTGCAGCTGTCAACCGCTATCTTTAATCCAGAGAGCACCGTGCTGCCCTCTTTAGCTACTTACCTTTCAAATGTGGTACGTCACAGCTGTCATCCGCCATCTTGCATCGCAAACCTCAGTGCTGCACTCTTTAGCTAGATACCTTTGAAATGTAGTGGCGGCAATTTGAAAAATTATTTATGCTCCTGTTTGGAAACAAACCTATGCGCTTTTTTGTCAGCTATCATCCGCCATCTTTAATCTAGAGAGCACCGTGCTGCCCTCTATGTGGTGGTGGTAAATTCTACACGCTCTTGTTTGGAAAGAAACCCATGTGCTTTTCTGACAGCTGTCAACCGCCAGAGAGCACCGTGCTGCCCTCTTTATGCCGGTGGCAAATTCTACGTGCTTTTTGACAGCTGTCATCCGCCATCTTTAATCAAGAGAGCACCGTGTTGCCATCTTTAGCTAGATACCTTTGAAATGTGGTGGCGGCAAATTCCACGTGCTCTTGTATCAACAGAGCACCGTGCTGCTATCCCTTTGAATTGTGGTGACGGATAATTTGAAATTCCGTTAGCCATCATCATTAAACATTAGTGCATTCGCTAACCTAACCTCTCATCTACTATCTTGAAGGAGATTATACGACACCTCCTCTACCTCCTGCTCTTCCTCCTCCTCCTCCTCCTCGCCTACCACCTCCGCCTCCTCCTCCTCCTCTGTCAAGGAATAACTTTATCGAACACGCATCGCGAAGGCAAGAGTGTGCAGCGATATGCATGTTTAGACTTGCGGATTACGAAAGAAACATAACAAGACTTGAATCGAACACTGCACTCGATGTCGTTAACTTCAACATGTGATTAAAACATTGTCTGGTGTGTTCAGAACACTACATAAGTAGAATCGAACGCTGTACAACATGTTAGGGGATACCTTTGTTCTAAGAAGATCAGATTGAAACATAACAAGACTAGAATCGAACACTGCACTCGATGTCGTTAACCTTAACATGTGATCAGAACCTTGATTGATGTGTTCAGATCACTAAACAAGTAGAACCGAACACTTTACAACATGTTAGGGGATACCTTTGTTCTAAGAAAATTAGTTTGCAAAATAACAAGACTAGAATCGAACACTGTACAACATGTTAGGGGATACCTTTGTTCTAAGAAGATCAGATTGAAACATAACAAGACTAGAATTGAACACTGCACTCGATACAACATGTGATCAGAACATTGATTGATGTGTTCAGATCACTAAACAAGTAGAACCGAACACTGTACAACATGTTAGGTTATACCTTTGTTCTAAGAAAATTAGATTGAAACATAACAAGACTAGAATCGAACACTGCACTCGATGTCGTTAACCTTAACATGTGATCCGATACAACATGTTAGGGAATACCTTTGTTCTAAGAAAATTAGATTGAAACATAGCAAGACTAGAATCGAACACTGTAAGAACATTGTTTGATGTGTTCAGAGCAAAAGTACAACTTCAATGATTTACCTAGTGTAAAAGGCAAAAACACACACTGTGCACATATCGCATAGCTATCTCGCCTATCACTTGCCTAGTATGAAAATCAAAAACACACTGTGCACATATCGCATAGCTAACTCGGCAACACTTCAAATGATTTGCGTAGTACGAAAATAAAAAAATCTATACCGCGTAGCTAACTCGTTCATCACACTGCTAAGACGCTTAGTAATTGCAAATACACTGATATATGTCATACGAAAATCAAGAAAGCATACTGCGTAGCCAACTCGCTCGGGTCACTCGCTTAGTAATTGCAACACGACTTGAACACTGATAGACGTTACTCTTTTTTTCTCGAAACACACACACACACGGATAAGAATGTTCCGAGATACTACATACTTACATGTTTTTTTTAAAAAAATAGGGGGATGAAAGATCATAAATTATATGTACACATGTTGTCTCCTCCAAGTTGTAAGACGAAATAGACGCAGTACTGCGAGTTTCCACTCTAGCTGTCGAACGGAAGTAGCATGATATCTCAGCAAAAAATACGCGTGAGCTTGCATACACGTAAGTCAGACACAATGATGGATACCGCGATTCAAATCCTGGCAACTTATGCCGTCAGGAACGGCATCCGGCTAGATCATGTTATGACGATCGCGCAGGTCCCTCGCCTAGCATTTGCTATTTTTTACGGCTTCCGACAGTAGGAGTTCGAACCTGCTATCTCCCGAAGTAGCGGGAATGATTGCGGGTACAAGAGTGTTGAGGGTGATTCATTTGTCGGATGGAGGCGTTAAGCTGTGTGCAGGCTTCTTCGGTAGGAGCAGGCTATGTGCCGGCACTGGGATATCTAGTTATAAAACCCGCTACAACAAATTTATCGCGTATACTGCGATTTAAAATCCTAGTCAGGAAGGGTAACCGGTCGTAAAACTATGGTGTATGATCTAAGAGGCGGGGTGTGCAAAAAAGCCAGCATTAAGTAAGGGCTGTTGATAGTGGGCGTTAATCCTTGTGCAGACTCCTTCGAAAATGATTTTGAGTACAAGACGTTGATGGTGATTCATCTGTTGGATGGAGGCAATAAGCCTTGTGCAGGCTTCTTCGGTAGGAGTAGGCTATGTGCCGGTACCGGGATATCTAGTTATCAAACCCGCTATAACAAATTTATCGCGTATACTGCTATTTAAAATCCTAGTCAGGAAGGGTAACCGGTCGTAAAACTATGGTGTATGTTCTAAGAGGCGGGGTGTGCAAAAAAGCCTGCATTAAGTAATGGCTGTTGATAGGGGGCGTTAATCCTTGTGCAGACTCCTTCGAAAATGATTTTGAGTACAAGACGTTGATGGTGATTCATCTGTCGGATGGATGCAATAAGCCTTGTGCAGGCTTCTTCGGTAGGAGTAGGCTATGTGCCGGAACCGGGATATCTAGTTATAAAACCCGCATATAACAAATTTATCGCGTATACTGCGATTTAAAATCCTAGTCAGGAAGGGTAACCGGTCGTAAAACTATAGTGTATGATCTAAGAGGCGGGGTGTGCAAAAAAGCTAGCATTAAGTAAGGGCTGTTGATGGGGACGTTAAACCTTATGCAGACTCCTTCGAAAATGATTGTGAGTACAAGAGTGTTGAGGGTGATTCATTTGTCGGATGGAGGCGTTAAGCTGTGTGCAGGCTTCTTCGGTAGGAGTAGGCTATGTGCCGGCACCGGGTTTTACCCTCTCCCTACTATTGTATATTACATTCTTAGGTAGTTTCGAGGGCGTGCAAAAAAGCCAGCATTAAGTAAGGGCTGTTGATAGAGGGGTGTTAAACCTTGTACAGGCTCCTTCAACAGGAGTAGCCTACATGCCGGCGCCGTGCAGGCTCTTTCGATAGGAGTGGGCTATATGCTGGCACTGTGTTTTAACCTCTCCGTACAATCATGATATTTTATGTTAGGAGCTTACACGGGCTGAATGCTACTCAGCTAAGAAGACGTTCCGTGAGTTACAAGTAGCTTATCACCACGCAGTGTCTTCGTTCAAGGTTACTACAGCCGGAAGATGCGTGTACAATTTCAGCCAACACATGCATTCCGCACGTCGCTCTGAATGACTGCGCCGATACAACTTCAAAGACTGTAGAACAAAAAAAAATGTAAGCTATAGCCTACAGTTTGGATTAGTGTGCATGCCTCTCACCCGGCAGTCTCGGGTTCGATTCTCTTGGGAATAAAAATACGTTTTACAGATTTTAAATCGCAAGAATTTGTTTTATGACTAGTTGCCCTTCCTGACGCAAAACTTGCAGTATCTAGCCTCTTACATCATACACTATTGTTTTCGACCGGTTGCCCTTCCTGACGTCAAAGAACTCGGATTAAGAATCTGTTTTACAACTACTTGCACTTTCTAACACGAGAATCGGGGATTTACAGCTAGATGCACTTCTTAGAGTTTAAATCGCTGTATCACGAACTATTGTTTTACAGCCGGATGCCATTCCTGACGCAAAACTAAGATTTTAAATCGCAAGAATTTGTTTTTAAGACTAGTTACCCTTCCTGACACAAAACTAGCAGTATCTAGCCTCTTACATCATATACTATTGTTTTCGACCGGTTGCCTTTCCTGATGTCAAAGAACTGGGATTAAGAATCTGTTTTGTTTTAAGACTAGTTGCCCTTCCTGACGCAAAACTGGCAGTATCTAGCCTCTTACATCATACACTATTGTTTTCGACGTCAAATAACTCGGATTAAGAATCTGTTTTACAACTACTTGCACTTTCTAACTCGAGAATCGGGGATTTACAGCTAGATGCACTTCTTAGATTTTAAATCGCTGTATCACGAACTATTGTTTTACAGCCGGATGCCCTTCCTGACGCGAGATTTTGAATCGCAAGAATTTGTTTTAAGACTAGATGCCCTTCCTGACGCAAAACTGGCAGTATCTAGCCTCTTACATCATACACTATTGTTTTCGACCGGTTGCCCTTCCTGACGTCAAAGAACTCGGATTAAGAATCTGTTTTACAATTAGATGCTCTTTTAAAACGAGAATCGGGGTTTTACAGCTAGATGCTCTTCTTAGATTTTAAATCGCTGTATCACGAACTATTGTTTTACAGCCGGATGCCATTCCTGACGCAAAACTAAGATTTTAAATCGCAAGAATTTGTTTTTAAGACTAGTTACCCTTCCTGACACAAAACTAGCAGTATCTAGCCTCTTACATCATATACTATTGTTTTCGACCGGTTGCCTTTCCTGATGTCAAAGAACTGGGATTAAGAATCTGTTTTGTTTTAAGACTAGTTGCCCTTCCTGACGCAAAACTGGCAGTATCTAGCCTCTTACATCATCCACTATTGTTTTCGACCGGTTGCCCTTCCTGACGTCAAATAACTCGGATTAAGAATCTGTTTTACAACTACTTGCACTTTCTAACTCGAGAATCGGGGATTTACAGCTAGATGCACTTCTTAGATTTTAAATGGCTGTATCACGAACTATTGTTTTACAGCCGGATGCCCTTCCTGACGCGAGATTTTGAATCGCAAGAATTTGTTTTAAGACTAGAGGCCCTTCCTGACGCAAAACTGGCAGTATCTAGCCTCTTACATCATACACTATTGTTTTCGACTTGTTGCCCTTCCTGACGTCAAAGAACTCGGATTAAGAATCTGTTTTACAACTAGATGCTCTTTTTAACACGAGAATCGGGGTTTTACAGCTAGATACTCTTCTTAGATTTTAAATCGCTGTAACACGAACTATTGTTTTACAGCCGGATGCCCTTCCTGACGCAAAACTAAGATTTTTAAATCGCAAGAATTTGTTTTAAGGCTAGTTGCCCTTCCTGACGCAAAACTGGCAGTATCTAGCCTCTTACATCATACACTATTGTTTTCGACTGGTTGCCCTTCCTGACGTCAAAGAACTAGGATTAAGAATCTGTTTTGTTTTAAGAATAGTTGCCCTTCCTGACGAAAAACTGGCAGTATCCAGCCTCTTACATCATACACTATTGTTTTCGACCGGTTGCCCTTCCTGACGTCAAAGAACTCGGATTAAGAATCTGTTTTACAACTACTTGCACTTTCTAACACGAGAATCGGGGATTTACAGCTAGATGCACTTCTTAGATTTTAAATCGCTGTATCACGAACTATTGTTTTTCAGCCGGATGCCCTTCCTGACGCAAAACTAAGATTTTAAATCGCAAGAATTTGTTTTAAGACTAGTTGCCCTTCCTGACGCAAAACTGGCAGTATCTAGCCTCTTACATCATACACTATTGTTTTCGGCCGGTTGCCATTCCTGACGTCAAAGAACTCGGATTAAGAATCTGTTTTACAACTAGATGCTCTTTTTAACACGAGAATCGGGGTTTTACAGCTAGATGCACTTCTTAGATTTTAAATCGCTGTATCACGAACTATTGTTTCACAGCCGGATGCCCTTCTTGACGCAAAACTAAGATTTTTAAATCGCAAGAATTTGTTTTAAGACTAGTTGCCCTTCCTGACGCAAAACTGGCAGTATCTAGCCTCTTACACCATACACTATTGTTTTCGACCGGTTGCCCTTCCTGACGTCAAAGAACTCGGATTAAGAATCTGTTTTACAACTAGATGCTCTTGTTAACACGAGAATCGGGGTTTTACAACTAGATGCACTTCTTGGATTTTAAATCGCTGTATCACGAGCTATTGTTTTACAGCCGGATGCCCTTCCTGACGCAAAACTAAGATTTTAAATCACAAGAATTTGTTTTAAGACTAGTTGCCCTTCCTGACGCAAAACTGGCAGTATCTAGCCTCTTACATCATGCACTATTGTTTTCGGCCGGTTGCCCTTCCTGACGTCAAAGAACTCGGATTAAGAATCTGTTTTACAACTAGATGCTCTTTTTAACACGAGAATCGGGGATCTGCAGCTAGATGCTCGCCGGATGCCCTTCCTGGCGGCATAAGTTGCCAGAATTTGAATAGCGGTATCCATCATTGTGTCTGACTGGCGTGTATGCAAGCTCACGCGTAGTTTTTTTGCTGAGATATCATGCTACTTCCGTTCGCCAGCTAGAGCGGAAACTCACAGTACTGCGTCTATTTCGTCTTACAACTTGGAGGAGACAACATGTGTACATATAATTTGTGATCTTTCATCCCCCTATTTAAAAAAAAAACATATAAGTATGTAGTATCTCGGAACATTCTTATCCGTGTGTGTGTGTGTGTTTCGAGAAAAAAAGAGTAACGTGTATCAGTGTTCTAGTCGTGTTGCAATTACTAAGCGAGTGACCCGAGCGAGTTGGCTACGCAGTATGCTTTCTTGATTTTCGTATGACATATATCAGTGTATTTGCAATTACTAAGCGTCTTAGCAGTGTGATGAACGAGTTAGCTACGCGGTATAGATTTTTATTTTCGTACTAAGCAAATCATTTGAAGTGTTGCCGAGTTAGCTATGCGATATGTGCACAGTGTGTTTTTATTTTCATACTAGGCAAGTGATAGGCGAGATAGCTATGCGATATGTGCACAGAGTGTGTTTTTGCCTTTTACACTAGGTAAATCATTGAAGTTGTACTTTTGCTCTGAACACATCAAACAATGTTCTTACAGTGTTCGATTCTAGTCTTGCTATGTTTCAATCTAATTTTCTTAGAACAAAGGTATCCCCTAACATGTTGTATCGGATCACATGTTAAGGTTAACGACATCGAGTGCAGTGTTCGATTCTAGTCTTGTTATGTTTCAATCTAATTTTCTTAGAACAAAGGTATCCCCTAACATGTTGTACAGTGTACGGTTCAACTTTTTTAGTGATCTGAACACATCAATCAATGTTCTGATCACATGTTGTATCGAGTGCAGTGTTCAATTCTATGCTTGTTATGTTTCAATCTGATCTTCTTAGAACAAAGGTATCCCCTAACATGTTGTACAGTGTTCGATTCTAGTCTTGTTATTTTGCAATCTAATTTTCTTAGAACAAAGCTATCCCCTAACATGTTGTACAGTGTTCGGTTCTACTTGTTTAGTGATCTGAACACATCGATCAATGTTCTGATCACCTGTTAAGGTTAACGACATCAAATGCAGTGTTCGATTCTAGTCTTGTTATGTTTCAATCTGATCTTCTTAGAACAAAGGTATCCCCTAACATGTTGTACAGCGTTCGATTCTACTTATGTAGGTTCTGAACACACCAGACAATGTTTTAATCACATGTTGAAGTTAACGACATCGAGTGCAGTGTTCGATTCAAATCTTGTTGTGTTTCTTTCGTAATCCGCAAGTCTAAATATGCATATCGCTGCACACTCTTGCCTTCGCGATGCGTGTTCGATAAAGGTATGCCTTGACAGAGGAGGAGGAGGAGGCGGAGGTGGTAGGGGAGGAGGAGGAAGAGCAGGAGGTAGAGGAGGTGTCGTATAATCTCCTTCAAGGTAGTAGATGAGAGGTTAGGTTAGCGAATGCACTAATGTTTAATGGTGATAGCTAACGGAATTTCAAATTATCCGTCACCACAATTCAAAGGGATAGCAGCACGGTGCCCTGTTGATTAAAGATGGCATCTAGATAGAATTTCAAATTGCCGTCACCACATGTTAAATGTATGTAGCTAGAGATAGCAGCACGATGCTCTGTTGAATAAAGATGGCGGATGATAGCTAACGGAAGTTTTTTATTTTCAAATTCTCCGCCACCACATGTTAAATGTATGTAGCTAAAGATAGCAGTACGAAGCTTTGTTGATTAAAGATGACGGATGACAAGTAACAGAACTTTTCAAATTGCCCGCTACTACAGAGAGCAGCACGGCGCTCTGTAGATTAAAGATGGTGGATGACAGCTGTCAAAAAAAGCACGTGGCTTTGTTTACTAAACAAGAGCACGTGGAATTTGCCGCCACCACATTTCAAAGGTATGTAGCTAAAGATGGCAGCACGGTGCTCTCTTGATTAAAGATGGTGGATGACAGCTGTCAAAAAGCACGTAGAATTTGCCACCGGCATAAAGAGGGCAGCACGGTGCTCTCTGGCGGTTGACAGCTGTCAGAAAAGCACATGGGTTTGTTTCCAAACAAGAGCGTGTAGAATTTACCACCACCACATAGAGGGCAGCACGGTGCTCTCTAGATTAAAGATGGCGGATGATAGCTGACAAAAAAGCGCATAGGTTTGTTTCCAAACAGGAGCATAAAGAATTTTTCAAATTGCCGCCACTACATTTCAAAGGTATCTAGCTAAAGAGTGCAGCACTGAGGTTTGCGATGCAAGATGGCGGATGATAGCTGTGACGTACCACATTTCAAAGGTAAGTAGCTAAAGAGGGCAGCACGGTGCTCTCTGGATTAAAGATAGCGGTTGACAGCTGCACGTGGCTTTGTTTCCAAACAAGAGCACGTGGAATTTGCCGCCACTACATTTCAAAGGTATCTAGCTAAAGAGTGCAGCACTGAGGTTTGCGATGCAAGATGGCGGATGACAGCTGTGACGTACCACATTTCAAAGCTAAGTAGCTAAAAAGGGCAGCACGGTGCTCTATGGATTAAAGATGGCGGTTGACAGGTGTCAAAAATGCACGTGGCTTTGTTTCCAAAGAAAAGCATAAAGAATTTGCCGCCACTACATTTCAAAGGTATCTAGCTAAAGAATGCAGCACTGAGGTTTCGGATGCAAGATGTCGGATGACTGCTGTGACGTTCCACATTTCAAAGGTAAGTAGCTAAAGAGGGCAGCACTGTGCTCTATAGATTAAAGATGGCGGATGACAGCTGCACGTGGATTTGTTTATCTCACGCTAGTGAGGTTAAGTTGGTAGCACTAAGGTTTAGGCCCGCCATGATGGCAGCACTGCTGATAACAGGTGACGAATTTTACATCTACTACGATAAAGAGGGCAGCACAGTGCTCTGTAGTTTAAAGATGGCGGATGACAGCTGTCAAAAAAGCACGTGGCTGTCAAAAAGCACGTGGCTTTGTTTACCACGCGCTAGTTAGGTTAAGTTGGTACTACTGAGGTTTAGGCCCGTCAAGATGGCAGTACTGAGGTTAGCGATGCGTTGTTGTCTGTCAAAAAGCACGTGGCTGTCAAAAAACACGTGGCTTTGTTTATCTCGCGCTAGTTAGGTTAAGTTGGCACTACTGAGGTTTAGGCCCGTCAAGATGGCAGTACTGAGGTTAGCGATGCGTTGTTGTCGATGACAGCTGTCAAAAAGCACGTGGCTTTGTTTACAAATTCAAATTTCCCGCGGGTGGTGGAGGAGGCCTCTGGCTGTGGTGGTCGTGGAGGAGGCATCTGGGAGGCCTCTGGCTGTGGTGGTGGTGGAGGTGGCCTCTGGGAGCCCGGTGGCGGTGGCGGCGCTCGAACCATCCAATTATACTACTTACTACGGCCCGTTAGGCATGTCATACATTTATATACAAAGAAACAGAAGTGATTTGCCTATTCCTCTTTCATTCTAAGAAAAACATCTATGCAGACTTGTCTGTACAACAGTGACCTCATAGCACTCCACCTGGACTGGTTACATGGATTTAGCACAACCATGCGCTAACGGCGTCTTGGCCTGCAGCTTCGTGGTTCAGCTCCATGGTATGGTTCATCCCGTTGCCGTCTGCTTGAGCACCTGCATTGTAGGAAGGTCTCGTTTGTAAAGCTGATTGCCTGTCCGTACTGGTGGTTGTGGGAAGGTCTCGTTTGTAAACCTGATCGCCTAATCGTACTGGTGGTTGTGGGAATGTCTCGTTTGTAAAGCTGATCGGCTGCCTATACTAGTGATTGTGGGAATGTCTCGTTTCTAAAGGCGGGATTCCACTGAGGCAACATTTGGGCAACATGGAGCATGCGACAGTGAAGCATGCTGCAGTCGACTTTCAGTTGAAGAAACACTGCACGACATGTAGCGTGTGGCTGTGTGGCATGAGACATGTTGCCGTCTGTCGAATACTCTCTGGTGCCGCATGCCTCAAAAATATGCTTGTCGAACAGTGTCGCCCGGGATCCAACAGTGAGTGGTTCGGTGCTACAATTTCCGTGCGACAAGATGAAGTGAGCTGTTGAAAACACTGCGAATTTAATTGGGGATTACCACAATGCTCCGGAATTGCGGAATGTAACATTGAGTGATTATAAACACAGTAGAAAAGAAAGCATATGTCAAAACGGCCCCCAGAAAAATATGACTGCAGTGTCCACGAACTGAAGAAAATTATTTAAAATGCGTTCAGCTTTCCACCGAGAGCATAAAAAATTCAGAAAATGAAAACTGGTGTTGCTTCTCCATTGAGAGGAAATCTGTGGTTCGCGTATAATCTACTTACCTTTCTTCTTGACATCGATGCTCCGAACGTCAGGTTACAATGAGAAACGTGAGATGAATTGATTGTTTTCCCTTAATAAATGAAATAAGTTAACTGCTTATGAACTTTTGTAAATAAAATTGTGATTTATTCAATGCCCAGCGGGCTGAGTGGCTCAGACGGTTGAGGCGCTGGTCTTCTGACCTCAACTTGGCAGGTTCGATTCTGGCTCAGTCCGGTGGTATTTGAAGGTGCTCAAATACGTCAGCCTCGTGTCGGTGGCACTTAAAGGAATTCCTGCGGGCCTAAATTTCGGCACCTCGGCATCTTCGAAAACCGTAAAAGTAGATAGTGGGACGTAAAGCCATTATTATTATTATTATTATTATTATTATTATTATTATTATTATTATTATTATTATTCAGTTCCTGGTTTTATGCTTATTAGTACTGGCAATAGTTTGCACTAGAAATAAATAAATTAGACATAACTATTAAAATAGAATTTAATGACATCGTAGTACTAACTACAGCAACAACAATAATAAACTTGGCAGGTTCGATTCTAACTCAGTCCGGTGTATTTGAACGTGTTCTAGTAGACCTACGTCAGCCTCTTGTCGGTAGATTTACTGGCACGTAAAAGAACGCCTGCGGCACTAAATTCCGGCACCTCGGCGACTCAGAAAACCGTAAAAGTAGTTAGTGGGACTTGAAGCCAATAACATTATTGTACAATAATAATAATAATAATAATAATAGTAATAAATCCTACGTATCAGTATATTATGGCATTTCCATGCCTATGGATTTCTCGTAAACACGTCGTTTAATAGCATAACAACAAATGGTTCTCTTTTCTACACTGTTAACACACAACAATTAATCTACTTTTTATTTGATATTCTTCGCCGCTACTCTTAACTACGCAGTCTTCCAACACTGTTTCATCATAGTCTTTTTCTTCCTCACTATGTCTACTTATTGCCGGCCCGTGGTGTAGGGGTAGGGTGCCTGCCTCTTACCTGAAGGCCCCGGGATCGATTCCCGGCCAGGTCAGGGATTTTTACTTGGGCCTGAGGGCTGGTTCGAGGTCCACTCAGCCTACGTGATTAGAATTGAGGAGCTATCTGACGGTGAGATAGCGGCCCCGGTCTAGAAATCCAAGAATAACGACCGAGAGGATTCGTCGTGCTGACCACACGACAACTCGTAATCGGCAGGCCATCGCGCTGAGCAGCGGTCGCTTGGGCTGTAGTGCCAAGGTATTTTTGTCTACTTAATGTCATAGTTAACACGAGTTATCTTTCATTAGTCTCGTATAACTGTATTAGAAATGTGAACTAATCAAATCAAATAATCAAAATAGGGTTAGGATATTCTGCTTAAAACTAATAGGCCTACATTTTAAATTTTAAAATATCATTAAATTCCAGTGAACAAGAAGTTTCTAAATCTTCCCGTACCTCTAGCCATACAAATTCTGGTACACGACCTTCATCTGACAAACTACTCCAAAAAATCATCACTAATGGCTTTCGCCTCTTGAAAATTCCGACGTGGTTTGTTTGCCAAGGGCTCCATGCCTTATCAGCTTGGATCACTCCGCGCCATGCACATTTCCGGGATGATTCGTGAGATGATAGGTTGAGAAATTCGAAACAAGGAAGTATAGCTGTCACCAGCCGGTCAAAGTCGAGTGAGGAACTGTTGTCTTGGTTGCCTTGATGGAATAACGTTTGTAGTTGGCGACAAGTCTCCACAAGTGACGCATGCTACACCCGGCAACACATGTAGCATACCACATCTTTTGTGCCCGACTGACAACAAGCCGCATGCTACAAAGAGCAACATTTGATGCCAGCCGCATGCTCCACGTCGCCCAAATGTTGCCTCAGTGGAATCCCGCCTTAAAGCTGATCACCTGTCCGTACTGGTGGTTGTAGGAAGGTCTCGTTTGTAAAGCTGATTGCCTGCCCGTACTAGTGGTTGTGGGAAGGTCTCGTTTGTAAAGCTGATTGCCTGCGCGTACTAGTGATTGTGGGAATGTCTCGTTTGTAAAGCTGATTGCCTGCCCGTACTAGTGATTGTGGGAATGTCTCGTTTGTAAAGCTGATCACCTGTCCGTACTGGTGGTTGTAGGAAGGTCTCGTTTGTAAAGCTGATCGCCTGCCCGTACTAGTGGTTGTGGGAAGGTCTCGTTTGTAAAGCTGATTGCCTGCCCGTACTAGTGGTTGTGGGAAGGTCTCGTTTGTAAAGCTGATCACCTGTCCGTACTGGTGGTTGTAGGAAGGTCTCGTTTGTAAAGCTGATTGCCTGCCCGTACTGGTGGTTGTGGGAAGGTCTCGTTCGTAAAGCTGATCGCCTGTCCGTACTGGTGGTTGTAGGAAGGTCTCGTTTGTAAAGCTGATTGCCTGTCCGTACTGGTGGTTGTGGGAAGGTCTCGTTTGTAAAGCTGATCGCCTGCCCATACTGGTGGTTGTGGGAAGGTCTCGTTTGTAAAGCTGATTGCCTGTCCGTACTAGTGATTGTGGGAAGGTCTCGTTTGTAAAGCTGATTGCCTGCCCGTACTGGTGGTTGTGGGAAGGTCTCGTTTGTAAAGCTGATTGCCTGTCCTTACTGGTGGTTGTGGGAAGGTCCCGTGTCTAATCAGCTCTTGTCATTAAATTCCTGTACCGCCGGTAACTGCAGTCTACGCGAACAAATTATATGAGTGTTTTCACACTCCTGTCGCTCCTAATTTAACATCTCGCGTTTTAGGACTCAGACATCCGTTGAGTATTTCCTCTATCCGGGATTATATTCCGTCCTGTACAGCTACTAATTATGGGTAAGTTACCCTCAAATGAAGAATGCGGACTAATTCCTCAGTCAAAATTAATTCAAATATTCTCCCTAGCTCCTTGTAACAACTATTGTTCACAAACTACGGATGATGAAAACTGATCAGATCTGTCTATTATAACACTGGATTTGTCTAATTGCTGCAAGCTCATGACGCACTCTATCTCACCGTCACTCTTGCAATGCACCCCGCGTCTTCTCTCTGTGCCCTCGTGCAAGTTCTCGAAAGAGACGCCGCTCTCGGGAAAGCCAAGATACAACACGTCTTCATTGTGAGAACTGAAGCTTATTTCCCACGATTATCTCGTGCATATCACATTAAGAAAGGCAATTACACTAAATATAACGGTCAGCTCAAGACACTCATTAAATTACTTCACAATTTTCGGTTATTTTACCCTTGCAGAAATTTGCGCTCACGAGTAATTATCATGTTACCGTGCCAGGCCTGTTTCATTGTTTAACAGTACCGGTCAAACGTTTTCGATCACCTACCACAACTATGGATTTGTGGTTAAAACAGAGATTTAGTTTATCATAGCCCTGTTCTGATAATAAAACAAGCATAAACATGTAAAGACGGAATGACTCTGCTGTGTATTTGACCGGTTCTACGCATGGGTCTCATTCATTCAGCTGTCTGTGTAGCAAGCAGTTCACATTAGTTTTCAGTACACTGTGTGCAGCTAGCAGTGTTTGTGTATCTGATCAGGTGCATACCATGTCACCTCCAAATGGGATGGAAGCAGAAGATTGGAACTGAAAAACTTGCTGTAATTGTAGCTCTGCATCACGAAGGGTATTCTAGTAGGACAATAGTAACTAAAGTTGGCGTAGCACAATCTACAGTGGTGTATACATTGCAGCGGTTCAAGCAAACCGGTGCCAATGCAAGTGATTTGCAATCTGGAAGACCCCGTGTAACATCATACAGGGAAGATAAGTTCATATGTGTACAGTGTAAACGTCAGAGGACTCGTACTGCACCTGTCCAGGGTTCCAGTGTATGACACTGAATATTAAACTGACTGTTCATTAACGAATAGATCTGCTGATTAGACCGAATGCACTGAATGTACTGGAATACACTGGCTTCTTGCCTCTCGCCTATATAGTGGAAAGCCTTATTTTCTGGAGGGGGAGCCAGTCCACACCCCCTTGTCAAACATCGCTCCGCTGGCAGGTATATATACACTTTGAATTTAATATCAAATTAAAGCCTGTACATCCCACTTTCCACTGATCAATTTTCGTTTCGAATCCTTCGCGGGTTCGTCTGTAATCATCAAAGCGTCAGTGTCAATTCCCAGTAGGTGGAGCCTGACCCCGGGGATTTTTTAGTTTTCCTGGTCCTGTCAGAGCCGGACATCTGGTTTTAATCACTTCAAGACATCAACTACCTGCGCACTTCCCATTATTCTTATTATGTAGAATGGTTCTCTGCATGATAAATCCGCATAAAATCTCCTCATTCATCTCCAGCTCTCTCGCTCAGAGTGAGAACGAACTCCACTTACGGGCGCTTGTACTCCCTGTTTTCCCAATTGCGCGCAATGAGAGGAGAGGCGCGCGACTCTACGGGGGGCGGCTCGCATCCCGGAACCGTCAAGACTATCTTCATTTGGCGGCTATTTAACGCAGAACCGCGCGGAAAACGGCAGCTTCTCTGTACAGGATGTCTCTACATACATATGACGAGGTCGTGAACGGTCACAGTACGGCAACTGAAATTCGCGAGAAAGTCAATAATATGCGAGCTGCTCCAATCCCTGCCTCAACAGTGCAACGCGGTCTTCGTGAACGAGGTTTAAAGGGGTGCATAGCGGCCAAGAAACCTTTGTTACGGACACAAAATCAGGTGAAAAGAATGCAAAGGAAGCAGCAACATAAAAACTGGAGCGTGCAGCAATGGTCCAAGATGTTATTCACGGATGAATCAAAGTTTGAAGTATTTGGGAGCCATCGTCGAATGTTTGTTCGTCGACTTCGTGGAGAACGTATGAAGAGACAGTGTGTGACACCTACGGTGAAGTATGGATATCACAGGATACTGATCAACAATGTAGTTCCATCTGGCTAGGGGCTTATCGGTCGTGGGTTTGTTCTGCAGCAGGACAATGACCCTAAACATTCTGCTAAATTGTGTACAGGGTATGTAAATAGAAAAGAGAAATGTGGGAAACTGAAAAATATGACTTAGCCAAGTCAGTCACCTGACTTAAATACCATTGAACTGTTATGGGATCAACTTGACAGGAGGGTCCTAAAACTGAGTTCAACTAATGATGAAGAGCTATGGAATAATTTACAGAGCTGTTGGACTGCAGTATCTACACAAACACGACAAAATCTTATTTCCAGAATGCCAAGAGTTAGTGCGGCTGTTCGGAGGGCAAAGGGTGGATACTTTGAAGAGGCTGAAATATAAACCATATTGTATTCTACGTAATGATAGAGAGAGAAGATATATATTTTGTTGGTCTATTTAGTTTTTACGATGTGTTTGTACATTGAAATAAAGTATCTCGTTTTCTGCATAGGTGATCGAAAACTTTTGACCGGTAGTGTAAGTGTGGTATCTGTGAATCCCCAGACAGCATGCGAGTTGTTCTGCCATTTTCCCTGGCTTCGTATCTTTCTCATACATCTTGCCACGCCCAAACTACCTCGCTTTGCCGTTCTTCGAGCTCCCAGAATCTTTCGCCCGTTTCCAGCTTTGACACCCGGAAATCATGATACTTCAAGGTGGTCAAATACGTCAGACACGTGTCGCATGGAAAGGAACACATGCGGAACAAAATTACGGCATCTCGGCGTTTCCGGAGACCTTCAAATGTAGTTAGTAGTACGTGAAATATTAACATTATTGTTACATAATTTACTTACTTTTAACTGTGCATTGCTTAAGTCCATGGTTTCTGCCGTTCCTCTTTCATCTAACAACGAAATATTTCGCGTTACCCTTACGCTGTTTAGAGCCTTTATTATTTTTTTATCATTTTCGCAAACCGTGCCTCAGCTTCATGCATAAGTTTCATGCTGCTGTCGCCGCACCGTCCTGTGTTATTTATCACAGCCGCCACTAGAGGTGCATCATCCCCGATACTCACCAATCATCTGGTAGAATTGGCTCTCTACATTGGTAGAATGCTAGAGGGTACTTAACTGGCTGCTGGCAGCACTGATATAACTGTGTAGGTGTTACGATCACTTCGATCGCGTTTCTTGCATAATGAGTGTATAAGAGAAGTTTTCAAGTCATCAGGTATCGTGCCGAACTTGCGGTAGTCGACTAGGATCCGGTTAAAATCTCGATGTTTTCATCTCCACCAGCTTTCACAGCTCTCACAATGATGCAATCCTTTCAGGGCGCTTTGTACTTCTTGAGGGTGGTAATGACCTGCTACATAATTGGTGGTTCATATGGTACGTGGATCTCTGATGAATCTTTTGTTGGTTGCCTTTCCCCAGACTTCGCAGTTGAGCGATCGGTTCCCGTCTTCGAGCTTCTACCACAAGATTGGGGTTTTTACAGTGTTTTTCTACTGTTATTATTCATGGTATGTCTATTCATGGTTTAGCAGCTGTTGTTTTCACAACTGGGTAGCACTGAGGGACTTTCGTTTGAATCACGGCCATTCCAGAATTCTTGATTCATGTTTGTTCATGGACACTGCTTCCCCATTAAATGTTTCATAACCTGACAAAAGTCACTTAGTTAATCTAATTTCTCGAACTGCTTAATCGAAATTTTGCGTCTTATCGTTCTTAACTGTCCAAACGTTTGTGATGATTTTTGGATTGAATAATGTGCTTATGGCGTTCCTTATCTCCGACTGTCTGTGCACAATGACTTGTGGCTCCCCAGAATTTGAAGGCTTGAATACACCATCAAAGGTTATGGGAGATATGATGCTCTGTACTGACATCTGCACCCTTGTTCTCTGTTGTAATTGAACTTGAACATTTATTTACAAGCATTTGTAATTTTCACAGATTGTATTTATGTGTGCAGTGATAGTTTTTCCATTTGGTTTTGTTATTATCTACTCTCACTGTGCAGATATACCATAGCCTTGTTTAGTATGCAAGATTATGCTTTTTTCATGTCCATTATGTAATGTTGTTTGGATCAGTTATGTTGTTAAAAAATAAGAACCATTTTGGTAGCTATGTATGTTGCGTTTGCTTGTGGATTCTAGATTTTGTTTTGTTCTGTTACTCGTAAACGGTAATATCATACTTGTGTTTTCTGTGTTCTTGTGCGGAGAATGTTGTAGTATTCTTCAGAAATCCAATGGATACATGTGATAATAACAGCAAGATATTGGAAACAGGAAGTGATCTCATTTGCAATATGCCACCTCATAATGTAAGCCACCAACAAGTGTTGTCTCACTCTGGAAAAAGGGCAATCCATCCTTTAGAATGCAGTAATATGGTTTTTCTTAAATCTTCAGTCGAGAGACAGGTATCAACCTGCAGGGAAAGGCCCCAACGTCGTACTGCAAGTGGTAAAGCTACACTGTCCATGTCTCTTCATTCAGAAGTGCAAAGTCACTTAGATGTTTGGAAACACCAATGTAGTACATGTGGTAAAAGTTTCAAAAAGAATTTTCTCCTTGATCAACACATTCGCTCTCACACGGGGGAACGTCCATACTTATGTGAGGAGTGTGGTAGGAAATTTTCATATAAATCTGGCCTAAAAAGACATCTGCTTAGTCATAATGATAAACGTCCGACTGATAAACGTCCATTCAAATGTACTGAATGTGGTAGAAGCTTCCTTCAGAGAAGTCATCTTATTGAACACAAATTTCTTCACACTGGGGAACGCCCGTTCCAATGTACGAATGTGGTGCTTCCTTTTCTCAGACGTCTAGCCTTCAAAAACACCGTTTCACACATACAGGGGAGTACCCTCATAGCTGTAGTGAATGTGGTAAAGGTTTTATTGATACCGGCAATCTCAGAAGGCACATGGTTACCCACACCAAAGTACGAATGCACTCGTGTAAGGAATGTGGCAAGGTGTTTTATCTGAAAGATCGTCTTAAATTGCACGTTCTTTTTTCATTCCTGTCATCTGAAAGCTACTCCTGCAGAACGCCCGTATGGGTGTGATGTATGTGGCAAGAGGTACAGCGATAAGAAGTGTCTTCGCAGTCACCTGCGAACGCACACTGGATTACGTCCGCATTGCTGTTTTATTTGTGGTAAATGCTTTAGTGTAAAGGGCACCCTTACTAGTCATATGGCCATTCATAGCGGTGAACGCCCTTACTGTTGTAGTGAATGTGGTGGAACATTTTCTCGGAAATCTTATCTACAGCAACACCACTTGCGGATACACGCCAGGGAACGTCCACATTAATGTGAAAAAAGTGGCGTGATTACAATAATGGTGACTCCCTCCTCACTCACACCAGCAATGCCGGAATTTCGTTATCGGGTAATATTTAATTTGTTTTCTACATTGGTTCGTTGTAAAAAATACCCTTGTTAGCTGTGTAATTAAACTGTCCACATTGTTGGTTTGTAATGTCTGAGCACCTTTCATTTATGGATGGGCTAAGTACTTCAGGCTTGAAAATAGTCGTGTGTTTTTAATTTCATTGCTCCACTGAGATATTTTTAAAATGGTATATTTTCTCCTGATCATTATGGAATGTTTAATTTGTTTATTGTTACCTTCCTGCTATTTTGTCCTTGATAGTTGAACACATGGACGTATATGATCATGCTATGAATTGTCCTGAACATCATATAAGTAATTAGGTTTGTCTACATAGGTGATAATATTTTCTAGAATAAATTGCTGGTGGATCATTATGCAAAGACATCCGGACACACATTATTACTAATATTTGCACCGCATTAACTAGCTAATGTTAATCAGTCAGCTAAACATTAAAGGGCATTCATTAACCCAATCATATGCCAGGTAATTAGGAAACATGAAACCACCACAGAGAAGCAAATATTTAGAGACTTATGCACACGCGTGTGCTGACAACACTCCTATAATAATAATAATAATAATAATAATAATAATAATAATAATAATAATAATAAAAATAAAGCCGGGAGGTACACCTCAACCCCTTGCACTTAAATTAAGCACCTTCAAGAATGCTATCTATCACATAAAAATTCAAACAACTAGTACAAGAAGATGGACGTTGATCAATGGATGTCACTACTAAAGTGGTAGGGTAATGTGTTATTTTAAGGTTTCATAAACTGACTGAATTTCTTTTTTTTGTGTGTGTATGATAGATTGCAACAACTATTTCAAGAAGTTTTCTACTTTTCTCCAAAGATGTCTATTAAAGTACTGAGGTCAGGCACTCTGGTGCAAGGTGGATCAACTAGAAATTTTGGGTTTATAGGTTTTCTGAGCTGAATTAACTTTCTTTCTTTTTGATACTTCAAGGTTTGCAACACTTCTTACTTATCCTGCCAGCTCTGGAGTCTGACAAATTAGAAGCTGGCAGTACTGAGGTTGCTGTCTGTCAAAAAGCACGTGGCTGTCAAAAAGCACGTGGCTTTGTTTACCTCGCGCTAGTTAGGTTAAGTTGGTACCACTGAGGTTTAGGCCCATCAAGATGGCAGCAGTGAGGTTAGCGATGCGTTGTTGTCGATGACAGCTGTCAAAAAGCACGTGGCTTTGTTTACAAATTCAAATTTCCCGCCAGAATTCAAATTTCCCGCGGGAGGAGGAGGAGGCCGCCGAACTCTCCCATTATACTACTATCTGTGTCGGTGCGACGTATAGCCCCTAGCAAAAAAAATGTTCGATATTGAATCTTCACAATGTAAAACACTGAATATTAAAACTGACTGTTCACTAAAGAATAGGTCTACTGATTAGACCGAATGCACTGCATATACTGGAATATATTGCCTTTTTGCCTCTCACCTATATAGTGGAAAGCCTGATTTTCTGGAGGGGGAGTCAGTCCACGCCCCCTTCACAAACATCGGTCCGCTTGCAGATATATTTATACGTCGAATTTAATATCAAATTAAAGCCTGTACATCCCTCTTTCCACTGATCAATTTCCGTTTCGAGTCCTTCGCGGGTTCGCCTGTAATCATCAAAGCGTAAGTATCAATTCTCAGTAGGTGGAGCCTGACTCAAGGGTTTTTCAGTTTTCCTGGTCCTGTCAGAGTTGTGCATCTGGTTTTACTCACTTAAAACCAACTGCGCACTTCCCATTCTTATTATGTAGAATGGTTCTCTGCATGATAAATCCGCATTAAATCTCCTCATTCATCGAAGCTATAACTCGAAATTATCTATCAAGTATTTCCGAGTTATTAATATTAATACCCTCGAAACAGTTGACAGCTACGCATTGGTGCCACTAGATATGTAGGTGAATACATGGTGTGATATCGTCTCGTATGTTGAGACGACTTCTTTGAGGCTGTTTCGTGACCTCACTTCTCAGTCATGTGACATCTTGCTAGCTCCAGCTCTCTCGCTCAGAGAGAACAAACTCCACTTACAGGCGATTGTACTCCCTGTTTTCCCAATTGCGCGCAACGAGAGGTGGGGCGCGTGACTCTACGGGGGGCGGCTCGAGTCCCGGAACCATCAAGAATATCCTCGTTTGCGGGCTATTTAACGTAGAACTGCGCGGGAAACGGCATATTCTCTATACAGGATGTCTCTATATACTTATGACGATGTCTTGAACGGTCACAGTATGGAATCTTAAAATTATTAGGTAACCTATTTGTGATATGGAGGCCTTCGTCCCAGACCATAGGAGAACCTTTCTGTGTAAATACTTAGATTTGTACAACCTTCCCCTCTGAAAAGGGTTTGCGTTTTTCTGTGGCCTAGTGGCCATTACCTAGCCCCTGTCTCCAAAACACACACTCATACTCAATGCCGCCCGCCTCATCACAACCTGAAATATAAAAAAATAGTACTTTTAATCTCCGTCGCCGAGTGAATTACTGTTTCAGTGCTCCCTCAGCCATCGGCAGCCGTGAATTGACATCGGGGGAGAGCCCACTCCACTTTGGTCCAGTCTCCTTTTGAGCGGCGCGCTGCAGATCTATCCTTTCCGGCAATGGCTGAAGTGCGGTAACCCAACCGCCAACCCATCTTGGCACGACCATCACCATGACTACCCCTCTCATGGTAGCGGAAGAGGCGTATCTGAGAGTACTTGGGGTTCCGGGGGATCCCACCCGGGTATCAGCGGCACGGCCGATCTTGCCGTCAAACTTCAACTAGGCATCACGGACTTTGGAAACTTCTGGAAGACTTCAAGTCTGCTTTTAAAACTAATTTGTCTAAAATAAACTTTCAGCAAGAAATTTTCCATGTGTGACATCCCAACAATTTTTTGCAAATGTCTACAGTGTCACCCAGGGAAGGATTTTGGGCGGGAGGTCTGTACCGGCAGCGCGGGAAATTTGATTTCGGCGCACGAAATTTCAATTTGTAAACAAAGCCTCGTGTTCTTGTTTGTAAACAAAGCCACGTGACTTTTTGACCGCTGTCAAGCTGCACCTGTCATCTTTAAACAACAGACGATCGCTAACCTCAGTGCTGCCATCTTTACGGCACGAAACGTCATAGCTTAGCCACGTGCTCTTGTTTGTAAAGAAAGCCACGTGCTTTTTAACAGCTGACAGCTGCCATCTTTAAACAGCAGACGATCGCTAACATCAGTGCTGCCGTCTTTACGGCACTAAATCTCATGGCTGTTACCTTAACCACGTAATCTTGTTTGTAAACAAAGCTACATGCTTTTTTGACGTCTGTCAGCGGCCATCTTTAAACAAGAGTGCATCTTGACGGGGCTATATCCTCATGGGTGCTACCTTCTGCACGTGGATGCGCGAAATTTTAAAAACTCGACGTGCTCTTCAAAGCTACGTGCTTTTTGGACAGCTGACAGCGGCCATTATTTTACAAGAGAGCATTGTGCTGGCATCTTGACGGGGGTAAAACTTCATAGCTGCTACATTAGGCATGTAGTAGCGGATAATTTAAAAAATTATGGTGACAGCTGATTGTGCTGGCATTATAACAGGGCCAAAACGTTATAGCTGCATGTAGTAGCAGGACAATTCTCCGTGCTTTTTTCTGACAGCGGTCATCTTTTAAACATAGCGGACTTTGTGCTGGCAGGGGCTAAAACTTTATGCGTGCTACCGGTAGTGGGCAATGCTGAAATTCTGCCCTTAGGTCGAGGGAAGAATCGAACTCGGAGTCCTTGGACGAAAAGTGCGCAAGCTATACGTCGGGAGAGGCAAGCAAAAAACTAAACCTCTACAGCCGTGGTCTACGATGCAGCTGCTGTTATTCTAGGCTAGTTGTATCTTCGAACTCGAGGTGTCTGGACGAGAAGCAAACAAGTAGACATGCTTCAACTTGAAATATTCCTTGCTTCTTGAGCGGCTAAACTTTCGCTATACTTACAGCAAGGCAGGACTTTGCTAGGAAATTGAACTTGGAGTAAGAAGCACAGTCTCTCTTGCCAAGTTTAAGCCGTTGCTTAGGTTCGATTTCTAAGTCGATCTCGAACCAGCCTTACCCCTAAGATGTAATGCTAGGAATTAAACCCGCGACCTCCGGCATGTGACTAATGGAGATCAGATAAGTTAGATAAAAGTAAGGAGCAATGCCAGGAACACAGCTCATGGCCCTAGTGTCGCGGCTTCCAAGTAACGAGCCCCCCCCTTCGACCTCCCTCTTACAGCAGGCAGGGGATACCGTGCGTGATATTCTATCGCCCCTACCTACAGGAGATGTGTCTAGCTCATGGCCCTGGTGTCGCGGCTTCCAAGTTAAGAGCCCCCTGCGACCTCCCTCTTACAGCAGGCAGGGGATACCGTGGGTGATATTCTTCGCCCCTACCTACAGGAGATGTGTCTAGCTCATGGCCCTGGTGTCGCGGCTTCCAAGTTACGAGCCCCCCTTCGACCTCCCTCTTACAGCAGGCAGGGGATACCGTGGGTGATATTCTATCGCCCCTACCTACAGGAGATGTGTCTAGCTCATGGCCCTAGTGTCGCCGCTTCCAAGTAACGAGCCCCCCCCTGCGACCTCCCTCTTACAGCAGGCAGGGGATACCGTGGGTGATATTCTTCGCCCCTACCTACAGGAGATGTGTCTAGCTCATGGCCCTGGTGTCGCCGCGTCCAAGTAACGAGACCCCACTTCGACCTCCCTCTTACAGCAGGCAGGTGATACCGTGGGTGATATTCTTCGCCCCTACCTACAGGAGATGTGTCTAGCTCATGGCCCTAGTGTCGCGGCTTCCACTTTACGAGCCCTCCCCCTTCGACCTCCCTCTTACAGCAGGCAGGGGATACCGTGGGTGATATTCTTCGCCCCTACCTGCAGGAGATGTGTCCAGCTCATGGCCCTGGTGTCGCCGCTTCCAAGTAACGAGCCCCCCCTTCGACCTCCCTCTTACAGCAGGCAGGGGATACCGTGGGTGATATTCTTCGCCCCTACCTACAGGAGATGTGTCTAGCTCATGGCCCTAGTGTCTCCGCTTCCAAGTTACGAGCCCCCCTGCGACCTCCGTCTTACAGCAGGCAGGGGATACCGTGGGTGATATTCTTCGCCCCTACCTACAGGAGATGTGTCCAGCTGATGGTCCGTGTGTCGCGGCTTCGCCGTTACGAGCCCCCCTTCGACCTCCGTCTTACAGCAGGCAGGGGATACCGTGGGTGATATTCTATCGCCCTACAACAGGAGATGTGTCTAGCTCATGGCCCTAGTGTCGCCGCTTCCAAGTAACGAGCCCCCCCTGCGACCTCCCTCTTACAGCAGGCAGGGGATACCGTGGGTGATATTCTTCGCCCCTACCTACAGGGATGTGTCTAGCTGATGGCCCTGGTGTCGCCGCTTCCAAGTTACGAGCCCCCCCTGCGACCTCCGTCTTACAGCAGGCAGGGGATACCGTTGGTGATATTCTTCGCCCCTACCTACAGAAGATGTGTCTAGCTCATGGCCCTGGTGTCGCGGCTTCCAAGTTAAGAGCCCCCCCCTTCGACCTCCCTCTTACAGCAGGCAGGGGATACCGTGGGTGATATTCTATCGCCCCTACCTACAGGAGATGTGTCTAGCTCATGGCCCTGGTGTCGCGGCTTCCATGTTAAGAGCCCGCCATTCGACCTCCCTCTTACAGCAGGCAGGGGACACCGTGGGTGATGTTCTTCGCCCCTACCTACAGGAGATGTGTCTAGCTCATGGTCCTAGTGTCGCCGCTTCCAAGTTAAGAGCCCCCTGCGTCGTCCCTCTTACAGCAGGCAGGGGATACCGTGGATGTTATTCTTCCGCCTCTACGCACAGGGGATGTTCTTGTAATCTCTTACCTAGTTCTTGTACAACTACAAAAAGTCATAGAACGTTGTTGTTTGATGTATTATAACAGGCCTATTCGCTGAGAGACTAAGTAAGAAGCTATTATAAAACAGAATATTTTTTTTAATTGAGCCAAGACAAGCTGCTGGACTCGTAAGTGCCCTCGCCAGTGCACATTCGCTTATCTCCGGTTATGGAATGTAACGATCAGCACCTTTCGCCCGGTAGAGGACAAAGTACTTCGCAACTGTATCATAAGAAAATACGCACATGTTGTATTCCGACAGTAGCTCAATCAGTTGTAACAAGTTCAACCTAATAATACGTTAGCCTCGAACACAAACGTCGTTGCCAACTCACACTCACGAGTTCAGAGCCCTAGAGGCTACTACTAAGAGCCTAGCTCAGGGGCCGAAGGTCGCTAACTCACGCTCCCAAGTTAACAGCAGGGGATACCGTAGATGTTATTCTAACGACAACACGTTTGTTTCTACACATTTTTAATGTAAGGAAACCTGCTATTGATTATTGTTTTAACCGTGGTCGCCAACTCACACACTCAAGTTCAGAAGAGTCCAGCGCGGCTCGTAGGGGAAGGGCATTGGCCCACTAAGTAACTACTGCCCAGTTCAGAAAATCCCCGAGGACTCCTCTTACGTTAGGCAGGGGATAATGTCGACCGCCTCTACGAGCCCCGTGGGAGCATCTGGGCCCTTGGCCTACTAAGTGACTACTGCGCACCCTGAAGGCCTGCGCATAAGTATCTTTATCCATCATAGAAGTAGTTTTTCGACTAGACATAGTACCGACCGCTTCTTTGAGGTAGCAGTGTTAGATGAGGACACTTTTCTCTTAAGAGCAAGAGATGACCAACGAAGTCGGTGAGTAAAACTTTTGTTACGACTGTACTGCTGACCTACACACTTTCTGCACCCTGCCTAGCAACAAGACAGAGCACACGAAGTACTCTTTCTGTGTGAGACGCATAGCAGTCGCAGTGGCAGTGTGCTGACCGTAGGAATTTGTATGTGCGTGTATATAAACGAACAACCAATTTACTGAATTCTCTCACTTTGATGGAAGCTCACCATCGTAATTGATATCAGCTATCTGCAAAAAATAAGGAAGTTTAATTCGTTGAATATTATTATTCCTTCGATTTTTGTATATTTACGATTTCTTTTTCTTTGTTTTTTTAGAAAATCATCGTCTGCCGTCTACATTATACCAGGCAGATCTGCTAAAGAAAGAAAGGAAGTTTAATACGCCTCTTTAATAATGCCGAGGCTAGCTGTTGAGGATTTAACTTGCCTTTGAGCTAGTGTTTGATGTAAAACTGTTGCTTATACGGTCGGTTAGTGCTTGCATTTTCGCTCAGTAAGGAAAGCAACTTAATTTTGTACGGTTGAGGATTTGACTAACCTTCGAGCTAAATTAATGCTTATAGGGTTGCATGTATTTTAGCTTGGTAAGGAAAGCTATCGTACTTTGTATGCTTCTTTAGTGATGCCAGGGCTAGCTGTTGTGGACCTGACTAACCTTCGAGCTGACTGCCTTCGTGTAATGCATGCGGGTACAAACTTCAAGTTCAGTACGGTTCTTTAGTGATGCCAGGGCTAGCTGTTGAGTATCTGACTAACCTTCGAGCTGACTGCCTTCGTGTAATGCATGCGGGTACAAACTTCAATTTCAGTACGGTTCTTTAGTGATGCCTAGCTAGGTGTTGAGGGTCCGACTAACCTTCGAGCTGAACTAATGCTTATGGGGTTGCATGTATTTTAGCTCGGTGAAGAAAGCTACTATGCCTCTTCAGTGTTGCCTAGCTAGCTGTTGAGGGTCCGACTAACCTTCGAGCTGAACTAATGCTTATGGGGTTGCATGTATTTTAGCTCGGTGAAGAAAGCTACTATGCCTCTTCAGTGTTGCCTAGCTAGCTGTTGAAGATCCGACTAACCCTCAGCTTAGTAAAGAAAACTAGCCTCCCATAAGTCCAACGGGGCTCTGGTGAAGTGCTCAAAGGCATATGTGGCGGAGAAGGAGACCTTTGGAACGGCAAATCTGGCAGACGAGGCAACCCTTTTCCCTTGGGGTTGAAGAAATGGGGGAAACCACTGCCTTGCGGTGAAGAGGGAGACAACCCCTACAGAAAACGGCAGGCTTGGAGGCTCGGGTGCTGTGGGCGGATAACTCGCACATCTCAAATCCAATTATTAAAGAAACTGACGTGAAACAAAACCGGATGGACACCTCGATGACGAACTTTGGCCCAAAACGGAAAATGAGAATTGGTTCTTGGAATGTTAGAACTTTGACAGAAGAAGGTTAACTAAAGCAGGTTGAGAAAGAGATGAAAAATTAAGGCTTGGAAATTCTTGGTTTACGTGAAGTGAGGTGGTGCGATTTTGGAGAGATCATGACGCAAAATGGGAAAACATTTATTTATTCTGGACAGTCTGGGGAGAAAGCTGAACGGAGAAATGGAGTGGGTATGTTGCTAAATAGGACATCCAAGAACAGTTTAATTGAAAGGGGTCTCTTCTCACACAGAATGTTGACAGCTAGATTTCAAGGTAAAATTCGAAATGTAACAATAGTAGTTTGTTAACTCAAGTAAGTCAAAGAAAACTACCTTACTTTGTACCCCTAGGCTATCTGAAGCTGCAGACGTACATTAATTTTTTCTCTAGGTACAACAAGATTTATCGTCGTCATTCATATTTACTGTTTTCTTTATCCGAAACGCAGTTTGCTGTCTTCGCAAGGCATATCTTCATTGAACGTGCACATCTTAAGGTATGTTTCGATCTTTTTATCGATCTCATATGTATGACATTTTTTTAAAATTTAAAAAAATAGTATTTCGCTTTTTTGTAGAAAAATCGAACGGATTAACCAGGAGGCTTAGCAGTCTTCTACTAAATCAGCAATTTAAAGTGATTTCACTAAAAACAAAATTTGGTTAAAGAATTTTGTGCGTCTGTAACGACTTCCAACTATTTCTACTCAGTGTGCTAACCGATTTAGAATTAGAAGAACAAAATCAACGTTCTATTTGAAAATCTTGTATCATTAGTTTTGTTGGTCTGTAATTATGACAACGAATTGGGAAACTATACATACATGTTTTTCATCGTGTATACTAAGCGGTATTATATGAAATTCTTTGAATGTTTCAGATCCAAATTCTTTCTTCTTACTGTTGCTATAATGTTTTCGAAGAAAAAGTTACTTCTTTGCTGCCTATACATACGGCGCTTAAACTAAATGCCAGCCTTGCTTGTTCTTTTATCCTTTTTAAAGAAAATCAGGAAATTCATGGAACATTTTACATTTCTTCTAAAATAACGAAATTCTTATATTAAGACGATATTTCGGAATGGTTTCGCAAACACATCGTCGATCAATTGCTAGCTAAATTTCAAAAGTTTGAAGAAGGGGCGAGTAATAAGGCACTTGAAAGTATTTCGCATTTTCAAATGAATGTGTGCAAATTTGACCCCTTCAATTCAGGAAAGCGACACATTAAACTTCCTCCAGCGATTATGAATAAGAGAGCAGTGATCAATATTAAGAATAACGATGACTATTGCTTTCTACGGTGTATCGCAATAGTGTTAAAACCAGCTACAACAAATAAACCTTCGAGAACTTTTCAATATAAGGATATGTTTATTCAGTTGCAGCAGTATTTAATTTTTGAAGGTGTTTCTTTTCCTATGGCTTTAGCAAACATTTCGTCGTTTAAAAACCGAATTTTTTCTTTTCTGTATACGGTGTCGACGGAGACCGTATTGTAGGGCCACTTTACACTGCTTCTTCTCGGTAACAACACCATATTCATCTCTTACATGTTTGCAATGAAAACACAATCCACTACTGCCTCATAACCAATCTTTCGCGTTTGTTAAACTCTCAACTTTCATCACACAAACAAAAGAAGTTAATATGCGAGAGATGAATGCAGTACTTTACAACAGAAATCTTGTTAGATACACACTTAGTTGATTGTGCAACACATCCAGCCGCAAAACTTGTTCTGCCAACCACGGAAAATGCAGAAATGAAGTTTGAGAATTATTATCGACAGGAACCTGTTCCCTTTACTGTTTATGCAGATTTTGAATGTTTTACTGCACCTTCTCATCGTTGCGAACCAGACACGAGCAAACCCTACACGGATTACGTGGAAAAGCACTCTCAGTTTTCAGTAGCTTACAAAGTCGTTTGTTCCTACGATGCATCTCTATCTTTTTTAAGATGTATGGCGGCGAAAACTGTACGGCATGGCTGTTAAAAGAATTACAAGAGATAGCACGACGCGTTCATACGCTTATTTCGCAAGGAGTGCCCATTCAAATTACATTGGATGAGATGATTTTGAGTGGTGAAACTGATGAATGACACATCTGTAAACAGCCGATTATTTTCCCACAGATTAAGGTTATAGATCACTGTTACTTTACTGGGAAATATCGCGGACCTGCACACGATTCGTGCAATCTTTCATATCGTGTACATAAATTTATTCCATGCTTTTTCCATAACTTGTCAGGCTACGAAAGTCACTTCATCGTTCGTGAATTTGCACAATTAAATTGTACAAAGTTCACTGTGATTGCGTAAAATTATGAACGCTTTATTTCATTCAGTTATCGTGTAGCCGATATTAGCATTCGATTTCTAGATTCCTATAAATTTATGAACTTTTCACTTGATACACTTGAAAATGGGCTTTCCAGCGACGACTTGAAATACATTCTAGAGTATTTTCTAGATACTGAACAACTTTGTATAAGGAAAGGTATTCTGCGCTATGACTATATTCTGAGCTTTCAAACATTAGAAGAAACAAAATTACCTCCTCAGTCTGCATTTACAAGTGTGTTAAGTGAATGTAGCATACCGTCACTCAGCTCATCGTCATACGATAAGCATACGGTATCAATTTCTCATGAACACAATTTACATGCCTGCCAGGTGTGGTCAACGTTTCATCTACAGAACTTAGATGAACATGCAGACTTGTATTTGAAGATAGATACACTTTTACACTGTGATGTTGCTTTTACTACACAACACCCGGTCTGTCATGGGATGCGATGCTCAAGTGTACCGGTGTTCAACTTGATCTTCTAACGGATGTCGACATGCCTTTGTTTCTTGAATGCGGCATTCGCGCCGGACTAGTTTCGCTGGTCAACAGGCATGCGATCGCGAATAATCCCTACGTCGACAACTATAATTCAGATAAAGAAGATTCTTATCTGATTTATTTCGATGTCAATAATCAGTATGGGTGGGCTTGTCACATCCATTACCATGTAAAAATTTTGTATGGCTAACAGAAACTGAAATTCAACATTTTGATGTTTATAAGGCTGCTAAAGTTCCTCATCGCGGGTACATGTTGGAAGCTTCTCTTGCCTACCCTTCTCATCTTCACAATTCACATTCCGACCTTCCTTTTTGTGTTGATAAAATGATTCCACCTAATGATACATCGAAGCATAGTAAACTGCTAGCCACTCTTTTTCCAAAAAAGCGCTATGTTTTCCACATACAATGTCTTGTTCAATGTCTCGAATACGGCTTACAGTTAGTGTATTCACCGTATCGTTGAGTTTAAGCAGGAAGCACGGCTTAAACCGCACTAGGATTTGAAGACTGAACATCGTCAACGTGCCACAACATTTGAGAGTAGGTTTTTCAAACTGATGGATAACTCGATCTATGGCAAAAGCATGAGAAATGTACGCAAACATCGCGACTTTAATCAATGGGATGGGCGGTATGGGGCACGCAAGTACAGCTCAAAACCAAATTTCAAAGCCTATCATGTTATTTATTGATCGTGACCTTATTTCTGTTGAAATGAAAAAACAGAGATCGTCTATGCCAAGCCAATTTATCTAGGAATGCCTATACTTGATTTTTCAAAATTAAAAATATATGATTTTCATTATGGATTTGCAAAGCAACAGTTTTCTGATCTTATACTTTTGTATTTGGATACAGATAGTTTCATTTATCGTATTCGGAAGACGGACGTCTGCGGTGTGATGAAACCATTCTCAATACTTTGACACTTCATCGTTTTCACCTAGTAATCCATTTAATAGGTTCATGGCGTGGGTTACTGTAGACACGTCCCAGTTCGTGAACCATGGGCAACGGCTGAATGGCCTAGTAAGTGGTCCTGAGAGTCGGGATACCAGTTGCTATGGAATGGGAGTGGGCATCTCGGACATATTCTGAGACATGGCCCGCCTTGTGCTCAGGTGGCTAGGACTATACAATCCACCGGTGGTCCATAACCCGTTAGAGGAGAGATCCTCACTTGGACCATGTGCAAGTAGGGTAGCATCCTGCTTCATGAATTTACCGAGCTCAGAACATTTTAAGCAAGCCTCGGACCTATGGGAGAAACGGAGTCCCACTCCCATTTGACAGGCGACGGACTCGTTGGAAACAACTTGGCGGACGAAATGGAATTCGATGGGGAGCTATCAATATTAATAAGGTTTATGGAAGGAAGAAAGTAGAACTGGCTGAGTCAGCAAAGAGGATGTACCTGGATGTGCTAGGAGTAAGTGATATTCGGTTAAGGGGAGATAACGAGGAAGAGATAGGAGATTATAAAATGCACCAGACGGGTGTTCAAAAAGGGAAGTGCAGAGTATGGGGTCGGGCTTTTTATGAGGAATACCATTGCACGCAACATAGTTTCTGTTAGGCACGTAAATGAGCGAATGATGTGGGTACATTTGGCAGTTGGAGGAATTAGGACGAGAATTGTCTCAGTGTATTCACCATGTGAGGGTGCAGATGAGGATGAAGTTGACAAGTTTTATGAAGCATTGAGTGACATCGTGGTCAGGGTCAACAGCAAGGATAGAATAGTGCTAATGGGCGATTTCAATGCGAGAGTTGGAAACAGGACTGAAGGATACGAAAGGGTGATTGGTAAATGTGGGGAAGATGTGGAAGCTAATGGGAATGGGAAGCGTTTGCTGGACTTTTGTGCTAGTAAGGGTTTAGCAGTTATGAATACATTCTTCAAGCACAAGGCTATTCACCGCTGCACATGGAAGGCTCGGGGTACCAGATCCATAATGGACTATATCTTAACCGCCTTCGAATTCAGGAAATCTGTTCGGGATGTACAGTATGAGATTTCTGGGTATTTTCCGATAATACAGACCACTATCTGATCTGTAGTGAGCTAAGTATCTCTAGGCCTAGGGTAGAGAAAGTGAAAAGTATCTGCAAACGAATAAGGGTAGAAAATCTCCAGGACGAGGAAATTAGACAGAAGTACATGGATATGATTAGTGAGAAGTTTTGAACAGTAGACAGTAAGCAGGTTCAGGATAAAGAAAGAGAACGGGTGGCATACAGGGATGCTGTATTAGAAAGAGCAAGGGAATGCCTAGGAACAACTGTGTGTAAAGATGGGAAAAGGCGAACATCTTGGTGGAATGATCAAGTGAGAGCAGCTTGTAAACATAGAAAGAAGGCTTATCAGAAATGGCTCCAAGCAAGAGCCGGGGCAGACAGGGTTTTGTACGTAGATGAACGAAACAGAGCGAAACAAATAGTTGTTGAATCCAAAAACAAGTCTTGGGAAGATTTTGGTAATAACCTGGAAAGGCTAGCTCAAGCAGCTGGGAAACCTTTCTGGACAGTAATAAAAAATCTTAGGAAGGAAGGGTGAGTAATTCAGGTGAACTCATAATAGATGCCAGGGAATCACTGGACAGGTGGTGGGAATATTTTGAACTTCTCAACGTGAAAGGAAATCTTCCTGGTGGTGTTGCGAACAGCCAGGCTCGTGGGGAGGAGGAAAATGATGGTAAAATTATGCTTGAGGAAGTGGAAAGGATGGTAAATAAACTCCATTTTCATAAAGCAGCAGGAATAGATGAATTTATTCCTGAAATGGTGAAGTCTAGTGGGAAGGCAGGGATGAAATGGCTTCACAGAGTAGTAAAATTAGCATGGAGTGTTGGTAAGGTACCTTCAGGTTGGACAAAATCAGTAATTGCACCTATCTATAAGTAAGGGAACAGAAAGGATTGCAACAACTAGCGAGGTATCTCATTGATTAGTATACCAGGCCAAGTATTCACTGGGATCTTGGAAGGGAGGGTGCGATCAGTAGTTGAGAGGAATTCGGATGAAAACCAGTGTGGATTCAGACCACAGAGGGTTGTCAGGATCAGATGTTCAGTATGCGCCAGGTAATTGAAAAATGCTACGAGAGGAATAGGAAGTTGTGTTTATATTTCGTAGATCTAGAGAAAGCATATGACAGGGTACCGAGGGAAATGATTGTCGCCATACTGGGGGACTATGGAATTAAAGGTAGATTATTAAAATCAATCGAAGGCATTTATGTTGACAATTGGGCTTCAGTGAGAATTGATGGTAGAATGAGTTCTTGGTTCAGGGTACTTACAGGAGTTAGACAAGGTTGTAATCTTTCACCTTTGCTGTTCGTAGTCAACATGGATCATCTGCTGAAAGGTATAAAATGGCAGGGAGGGATTCAGGTAGGTGGAAATGTAATAAGCTGTCTGGCCTATGCTGATGACTTGGTCTTCATGGCAGATTGTGCCGAAAGCCTGCAGTCTAATATCTTGGAACTTGAAAATCGCTGCAATGTGTATAATATGAAAATTAGCCTTTCAAAGACTAAATTAATGTTAGTAGGTAAGAAACTGAACAGAATTGAATGTCAGATTGGTGATACAAATCTAGAACAGGTCAATAATTTCAAGTATTTAGGTTGTGTGTTCTCCCAGGATGGTAATATAATAAGTGAGATAGAATCAAACTTTAGTAAAGGTAATGCAGTGAGCTCGCAGTTGCGTTCAGCAGTATTCTGTAAGGAGGAAATCAGCTCCCAGACGAAACTATCTTTACATCGGTCTGTTTTCAGAACAACTTTGCTTTACGGGAGCGAAAGCTGGGTGGACTCAGGATATCTTATTCATAAGTTAGAAGTAACAGACATGAAAGTGGCGAGAATGATTGCTGGTACAAACGGGTTTGAACAATGGCAGGAGGCTGATCGGTATGAGGAGATAATTGCTAATTTAGGAATGAACTCGATGGATGAAGCTGTACGCATAAACCGGCTTCGGTGGTGGGGTCACATAAGGCGAATGGAGGAGGATAGGTTACCTAGGAGTATAATGGACTCGGTTATGGAGGGTATGAGAAGTAGAGAGAAACCAAGGCGAGGATGGTTAGACTCAGTTTCTAACGATTTAAAGATAAGAGGTATGGAAGTAAATGAGGCCACAGCACTAGTTGAAAATGGAGGATGGTGGCGACACTTAGTAAATTCACAGAGGTTTGCAGAGTGAACGCTGAAAGGCATAACAGTCTATAATGATAATGTATGTATGTATGTATGTATGTATGTATGTATATATGTATGTATGTACTTATGTATGTGTGTACGTATGTATATATGTATGAATAATCCTTTAGGCGGTGTCGTATTTGCCATGACAGCAACACAACACATTTTTATCGAAGATAATTTGAACTTTAACTTTTAAACATTGACAAGTAAGAATCACTACTGCTGTGACGGTAAGTATGAAGTGTTGCTACCTGAGCAATGAGACCGATGACCAAGATGTTACGCCCCTTTAGACAACAAGCATCATCATCATCGAGTGAATAAAGTGAATAATGAAAGTGAAGTGTGAGATACGTGAGGCACTACGGGAGAGTAGAGAGTCAAGTCAATTCTTGTACAAAAAAATAGAAGCGGAGGGATTGTTAAAAAACTTCATCTTAAAAATCTGCATCGCAAGAGTGAAGACGTAACCGGTAAACGAGCTATATATTGAAAGAAGATACAAGAATTTAGAGGAGATTCTTAGAAAGAAGGGATAGTCGTTGTAAAACAAATAATATAATTCACCGGCCGACGAACCAGAGTTAATGGAAATATAAAAAAGTAAGCAAGATACGGTGATATGCGCCTAGAAGTATCCTGAGAGCAATCGCGTCGCATTCTGTAAGGAGGGAGCAATTGAAACCCAAGAGAAATACTTTCATACGGCAGGAAGACTACCTTGGTCTAATTCAAGAAAGAAGAAGAATAACTTTTCAAGATTTTCCCAGAAAGAGCCGATATAGATATATACGGAGAACTTAATCCCGACGAGATCAAAGTTATATCTAAGAGTGCAAGAAAAAGGAATAACACCTGAAGGATTATTATTGTCAGATGGATCATATCAAAGCAATGTTCTGCTCCGAAATGTATATTTTTGTTGCCAGCAGAAGTAATACGATGTGTGCCTGCTAAATATGCACGATGGACCAAACTGGGGAGCGGTACATCCTAACCAGATGACCAACCCATGATGAGGAAGGCAACGGTCAACCAGATGACCAACCCATGATGAGGAAGGCAACGGTCAACCAGATGACCAACCCACAATGAGGAAAGCAACGGCCAACCATATGACCACCCATGATGAGGAAGGCAACGGCCAACCAGATGACCAACCCACGATGAGGAAGGCAACGGCTAACCAGATGATTAACCCATGATGAGGAAGGCAACGGCCAACCAGATGACTAACCCACATCCTGACCGCAGAGCTAACGACATCCGAGTGGTGGCGGAACAAGTGGACCAAATGTAACGACAAGCGAGCTAAGTGTTTACATTTTTAATTACGTAGTTTTTGATTTGCGTATACATTTAATTTTGGCATGTACTGATAAGTTGGTCATAAAAACCATTTAATTAAGAGTGCAAGTGAATAATGGAAGTGAAGTGTGAGATATTTAAGTCTATAGTAATACGATCAAGCAGTGTAGAATAAGATTCTAGTACATTACATACACGTCACCGCATTTTTGATCAGAATAACTAATGAGTTACGGGAATTTGAAGGAGGTGTCTTTTACAAATGCCGATAGCAATGATTTGACACATTGTGGAATGTTGATAAATCTCGTATTGCTTATACTAAATGTTTACGTCATGTTTGGTCCGCGCGTCTGAGATGAATGTGTAGAATTATGTACTCTTTTCTCCGCGACATAAGAGTACTGAACTCAATTTGCGGTTATGATATATAACGTTATTGAGATGTGTTTACAAGAAAGGCAATTGTGACATATTTGGCATGGTAATATAAGATTAATCGCGACATGTTGTAGTGGAGGTTATGATAATGAAGTTGTTAATTGAATGTTGAAATCATGTTACAGTATTGGTAACTCGGCGAAATAAGTCAATGTATAATGAAATGCGGATGTTTATTTATGTGTTACAGAGAGGGGAAGGATTGCCTGCATCTAAGGAAATGCCATGTCACATTTATAAGAGGTAAGTATTTGTGTGAAATGATACATGTACGTCAAACTGAGCACACCGCGGGAATGACTTAAACTAAGGTATGAGCGATATACATTGAAGTATAATTGAGATTTTGATGGGATTATATGACAATAGTAGATGCTGTATTTCAAGTACGAGAATATTGTGTTGTATTTTATAACGGTGCTCATGGCCAAATGCATATATGATATTTATAAATGAGGTAATATATTTCCGAGCATAAATGCGTAGTATTTACATTCTGACTGCCCAAATGAATTGAGTAACTTGCGAAGATGAGAGATGTTATGGAATATGACAAAGGGAGAGCACATAGAGCCTGAAATAGATGTGTATGTGAATCAAAAATTATGTGGAAAGCTAGATAGATAACTCATTAATTCTGACACTGAGTTTATTTGAATTTACATTCTTTAAGAGAATAATGCATAGGGAAATGATAGGCTAGGAGCCAGATTTAACAGGCATTAGGCAAATATGCCTTAGCCCGTAAGTCGTTACCGAAGCGCATCATAGAAGATAGCCAAATTAAATTAGTTCAGATTTATGTTCAAATTTATGTTCAAACTTATGTTCAGATTTATGAGCAGATTTATATTTATGTTCATATTCAAACTCAGATCTATTTGTTTATTTTACGTTTTATTCTGCTAAACTATACATTTTATTCAGATCTAATTAGCCTGATTTTTATGATAATCAGCAATCTATATATATTATAACGATATTTGCATCAACTTAATGACTTGTTTTCAATGAAGACTGTGGATGTCCAGTGATCAATTGTAAATAGTAATATCCATTTTTTACTTCATTTCGGAATTGGTGTAAATAGCTTAACATTGCATTTATTTTTCTTTTCACCAGCCACTGGTTACTCGGAGTTATTATCTGTACATGGTAACAAAGCAAATACTACCCTAAATCACATTACTTTTTCCTAGGGCAATGTTTTATTCAAATAAATATTATTATTATGTTTTCTAGAATTTTAGTGTGATGCATTCTTTCCCTTTTACGTAGTTGATAAGCAAGTTGGTAAGCCAAGAAAGTAATTGACTGAGTTGATGCCTGATTTGAATTTATCAAGGACTTACATCGTCGGTACATTACTCAGGTGAATTAATTATTTGGTATTACGTCCTCAGTGAACCATCATTCTCTTCGAATTCACGTTAAGCGACCTAATGTAAAATCTTCAGATTTTACTTGAGAAATGGTTACCCTGGGAAGAAATTGAGCCGCTGGGAAATTATCTCCTTACCCTTTTCGTACATGGTGGCACAGATAGAGTTTGCGCTCCAACTTGGGGCGAGAAGAGGAAGACACCGTGGGAACGTAATGCAATAGCAAACTGTAGATATGAGCAATTGATTTTGCAGTTTAAGTTGAAACTTCTCTGATTAAGGGAAGTTTTAATGAAGAAGTCTTTTGTGGAAAAGGATTCCCAGGAATGTAGTAATGACAGGACGCATGATGGGAATTAGAAAAGGAAGATGAAATATGCATGAAAATATAATTTTATCCGAAGAAATGGATGATGTTGAGGAATAATTGTTATTTATCAGATGATTTCTTTCTTCTTAGAATATTAATGTAAGTTAGGTTGATTTTTAAGTTTATTTTAACTGACACTGAGTTGATTTTGAGTATTGTGAAAGTTGATGAATATTTAAATTGATATTAGATGCCGCATAGCGGGAATTTAATTCCTTTTCTTGGAACTAGTTCCGAAATGAAATCAAGATAATAAATCTGAACACATGGTCTAGTTGTTCATGGTCTGTCTGGTGGGATGGTGCTAATCTCCATGTAGGTCCATCTATATTATAATTTATTGCAAAGAAGAAACTTGTAACTAGTGTATAAGGTTGAAGCATTGGACTGTTTTAAATTTAGTAGATTAAGGAATTGTTGATTGTGCGATATTATATGCTGATATCTTGTGAATTTAGAGAATTGCTAGGAAAAATAGAGAATCTGTTAGGAATCTAGAGAGATTACACCGAATAGAATTGTATTTGACGAAAATATGACAACACAAGGAAGAGTACAGGCTAGAAGGGAGCAAGAAGAAGAAATGAAGAAAATATAAGAAAAACAAGGAGGTGTTCCGCTGTGTATCATCGAATTTGTAAAAAGGCAGGAAGAGGAGAAGAGGCAAGAGGCAAGAAGAGGAAAGAAAGAAGGAGAAACAAGAAAAGGAAGAGAACGATAAGAGGCAGGAAGAAGAAAGAAAGAAGGAGAAACAATAACGTGAAGATGAGAGGAAGAGGCGGGAAGAAGAAAGAAAGAAGGAGAAACAAGAACAGGAAGAGAAGGAGAAGAGGCAGGAAGAAGAAAGAAATAAGTAGAAACAAGAACGTGAAGATGAGAAGATGAGGCAGGAAGAGAAGGAGAAGAAAGAGAAAGAAGCGAAGGATAGAAGACGAGCAGAAAAGGAACCAAAACAAGAAGAATGGCAACAGAAGCAAGCAGAGGAAAGAAGAAAGCAAGAGGAGAAAGAGCAGGAACGGGAAGCAACATTCCAGAGATGCATGGAAGAAATATGAGAGGAGTTAAAAGGGAAACAGGAAGAAGTGAGAGAAGAAATTTCCGGAGTCAGGAATGAAATTCAGAATATGCGGGATGAGTTGACCGAAACCATGGAGAATAAAAATAAAGAGATGCGAGAGGAAATAAATAGGATGAGAGGAGAAGTGACAGAAAGTCGAAGTATCATTACGACGCAGATGGATGAAGAATTTGTTAAGTTGACTGCTAATTTGGAGGAAATGAGAGGGAGTAATGAGAAAAAATGGGAAGAAATAAACAAGATAAATGACAAGGTAACAGAGAGCCAGGAAATCATCAGAAAATTAAGGGATGAAGAGATAAACGAACTAACAAGTGGCATGGAAGGACTACACATAAGACAACAAGACTTAGAGGAGAAATTTACTCAAGCTACAGGCCAAGTAGCTGACAAAATAAATGAATTAAAGGAGAAAATTGAAAGCAATAAGGTTGATTCAGAACGGAAGATGGAGAAGACCGAAGAGGAGATGAAGCAGATTAGAAAGGAAATGCAGGAGATGAAGGCGGAGAGTCAGTCTGCGAAATCTGTGATTTCAAACTCGAGCGAAACGCAAAGAGCAATTGAAGTACAAATAATTGAAAGAGAAAATACACCTTCAAGAATAATCGACCCGAGTAGGCGAGATATTGAGATAATAAATGGAAGCAATCAGAGTGATGGTGCCCCGATAATCAATATCATTAAGAATTATGATGACCGCCCGAAACATTTTGACGGTTCAGCGAAGACTTCCCCGAAACTATTCCTCAGAGATATCGAAGAGTATTTTAGAGAGAGAAGAATTCAAGAAGAGAAAAAGCTGCGCATAATCGAAAAACATCTGGATGGGAATCCGAATATATGGTTTCACGCTTTCAAGTATAGCTTTCATAATTACGAAGAGTTCAAAGTTGCTTTTTTGAGAAAATTTTGGGACCCGGAAATTCAGCAGCAGTTGAGACTAGAGCTGTATTCTAGGAAATTCTCGTCTTCAGGGCAAACGCGGTACAGCGACTATTTTTCCTACAATTTCATCGATTTCAGGACCTAGATTCCGCGCCGAGTGAACTTGAGGCAATTAAAACTATCCAAAGGCAGTTTCCGTTTGAGGTACAGAGATTATTAGCAGCCTCAGACATACAAACTGCCATTGATATGGAAAAGCGATTGACACAGATTGATTTAACATCCACATGCCCAATAGAAAGGAATCCTAGGAATCTCAGGCAATTCGAGGCGATCAATACTATTAGCCCTGAAAATCACGAACCGTAGTGAAGACAAGGTTGATGAGGGTAGAACAGAAAACCGTGCTAAAGTACAAGACAAGGAACGGAGGAGATATTGTTGTCAATGTAACGGAATCCAACCTGGAAGATGTGGGCAAAGAGTTAATAGAAATAACCTACAGTACGGGAATAACACCCGTTACAAAATGAATAGGAGTCAACCGTACTACAGAAACAAAAGGTGGTACAACGACAGACGAGGACCGAGCGAATATAGCAAGAATGAGGAAAATAGAAGGTACATACAAGAGTTGAGAGACCAGAGACGAAACAGAATCCGTTGGGGGAAGCTATTAAAGACAAGGATATTAATGGTGACCTCGAAGGAGCGGAAAGTCTTGAGCTCCAAAGTTATAAACGGAGAAGGGAAAAAGAAAGATGGAAAGAGACCGATATGTAGAGAAGTACGAACAACTCCGAGTTGTCGGAGAGAAAAAAACGCCGATGGCAGATTAGTAGGTCAGGAGAGTGTAAATAGGGAAAGGAAAATATTGTCAAAATTCGCAGTTGGGTAGTAGCTCAAATCGATCATTGGGACATCCAGCCGGAAGATTTGATTCGAGATGATACACGCGACAACAAAGAACCAACATTCAAATTACCAGTGATAGTAGTGAGAGTGGCCGACGTCAGGATATATTGTTTAGTAGATTCCGGGGCCAGTATAAGTGTGATGTCGAACATGTTATTTCAAGAGTTGTGCAAGAAAATAGAAATACCGATAATACCCGTATCTGGGGTAAAAATCAGAGGTATCATGCCAGACAAGTCGGTTGAGTGCAAGATTCAAGCATACCTAAACATAAGGATCGGTAGACATGAAACCGAGCACCCGTTTATGGCGATGAAGAAAATAAAATATAACATTATATTCGGAATGGACTTCATGTTAAGTTCACAGATGACGATTGATATGGAAAGATGTGAGGTTCGATTCCCAATCATAGAGAATGATGGAAACAAAACAGTAGAAACGATCCAACTTAAGGATACGTTAGTAGGGAATGAATACTTAAAGATCGAATGAAAGGAAGTGGATTTATTGAGCAGAGAGAACCTAGTGCCAGAAGAAAAGGATTTTAGCCAAGAAATAAAGTCCGAAATGATCAAGAGAATCGAGGAGATCATAGCCATCGAAGAGGAAAATTGTGAGAAATCAGAGATCTGGGAGGCTATTGCTCAAGCTGCGGTGCCAGCAGAAGAAAAGCGAACTCTATACGGAATCATAAATAAATATATTGAAGTTTTTGATGACAAACCGGGGCAAATACCCAATTTCAAATATAAATTAATAGTCAGTGTTTGGACACCGTATAAGGGAAAGGTTTATGACGTACCGGAGAAGCACTTCGCTGAGGTAAAGAAGATCGTTGAGGAAATGTTAGCCGATGGATTAACCATTAAAACAACCACCCCATTTGTAAACCCGCTGGTAATTGAAAGGAAAAACAACGGGAAACTGAGAATATGTCTTGATGCTCGTAGGTTCAATGAAAAGCTAATACCTGAGTACAACCAGGCCCCTAGAATCAAGGACATTGTGAATAAATTTCGAGGCCAGAAGTACTTCACAAGTATGGATTGCACGGCATCGTTTCACCATATTGTCCTCGTAGAAAAATCACGATTATTAAGAGGATTCATGTTTAATAATCAGACTTATGCCTATTGTCGGTTGCCATTCGGACTCAAGAACAGTTCTGCCGTATTAATAAGGGCGTTAGACAGACGCCTCACAAGTGAGGTAAAAGATTTTGTTAATTGATATGTCGACGATCTTGTTTTTGGGAGTTCCACTTTTGAAGAACATTGTGTCAACCTAGAGAAATTATTAAGCAACCTGCAGAGAACTGACTTTAAAATAAATATGTCAAAGTCTAAATTTTGCCAAAGCCAGGTACTTTTTGTCGGTCATGTAATCGATGGCGAGGGGATGAGACTTAACCCCGTGAAAATAGAGGCTATATGCGAATTTCCGCGGCCGACAAGAATAAAGCATGTAAGGCAGTTTTTAGGAATGACAGGACTTTTCTCAGATCATTGCGAGGGATATACGGAGACGGCTGCACCATTACACAACCTATTATAGGTCATTAACAAATGGAAATGGAGCGATGAGACTGAACAGGCTTTCATCAATATGAAAGAACTTATGAAACAGAGTATAAAACTGGGATACCCAGATTATGAAAGGAAGTTTCTAATTCAAGCAGATGCATCGAGCATTGGTATAGGGGCATGCTTATGTCAAGAAGATGATGAGAACCAGAAACGAACTTATCTGGCATTTACCAGCAAAAAATTAAAGAAACATGAGCAGCACTATACCACTACTGAACTCGAACTTCTTGCAATCATCCACGCATTACAACAGTGGAGGCGAATCATTTATGGGTATCCAGTAACAATAAGAAAAGACCATAAAGCGTTGACCTTTGGATTGAAAGCGGTAATGGTCAGCGAAAGAATAACCTGCTGGATTTTATTCACGCAACAGTTCGATTTAAAAATTGAACATTGCACCGGAAAGCAGAACATCTTAGCCGATGCGTTGAGCCGAAACCCTCCAGAACGAAAAGAACACGTTTTAGAAATTGAGTTGGATACTCAAGATGAAGAATTACTCAGAAAACTCGAAAATCTTGGAGAATTCCAGGAATCTGACAGGAAATTAAAGCTTATAATTGAGAAGTTGACAGATAAGGAACCCGGACTAGAGTTGAAAAATAATTATGAAATTATGGATGGAATATTGCTGAAAAAGTGGACAAAATTAACCACAGGAAAAGAATCATAATACCACAGGAATTACAGAGAGAGCTAATCTGGCACACCCACAAGATGACAGGTCATGCAGGCATAGACAAGGTTATTAGTACATTAATGGAAAAATTCACTTGGATAGGATTGCGAAAGTCTGTCAGAAATATAGTCAAGACATGCGACATATGCCCTCGAGTCAAGCACAATAATTACGTCTGCGGCATAAACCGATTCCAATCATTCCATCGAAAGCACAAGAAATATATGCAGTAGATATATTCGGAAAATTGCCAATCGTAAGGAAAGGAAAGAGATATATACTGGTAGTTATTGACATATTTTCACAATATATCTCATTGCAAGCTATTCAAAGAGCGAATACTAAGCAAGTTATACGGGGCCTAGTTAATAAAGCATTTCCTGAGATAAGAAAACCTATAGTCCGTTTTGGTTGAAAGCGTCCTGCGCGAGAAATGGTTGCGCATGCAGTGGTGGGAGCTATTGTCCCCCCACTCCTACAGCAGGTCCAGTCGCCAGGCTAGCGCTGAAGTGAAAACGTCTCTCAAGCGGCGCGTGTTGTTACGTGCGGGCTAAGTTGAAATTACTGAAGTGACGAGCATGGCTTCTAGGTCCTCTTCTAAATCTGGGAGACCACTGAGAGGCTAGGCACGTGAAAGTGTTTATACCATGAGTGAACATATGAAACATATCATCCAGATCTCAATCACACTGAGTCGGTTTGGGGAGATATCAAAGGAGAGGTCCGTGATAAGAATATATCTCACCGGGCGAGTTGGCCGTGCGCGTAGAGGCGCGTGGCTGTGGGCTTGCATCCGGGAGATAGTAGGTTCGAATCCCACTATCGGCAGCCCTGAAGATGGTTTTCCGTGGTTTCCCATTTTAACACCAGGCAAATGCTGGGGCTGTACGTTAATTAAGGCCACGGCCGGTTCCTTCCAACTCCTAGGCCTTTCCTATCCCATCGTCGCCATAAGACCTATCTGTGTCGGTGCGACGTAAAGCCCCTAGCAAAAAAAGAATATATCTCAATTAATAGTAATACAGCATAATTCGTTTTTTAGCATAAAAATGTGTGCCATAGCATCTCTAATACCTTCACTGTTCATAAATGAGGCGCTCCTATTCCCAATATAAATAAAAATGCTTATTCTGTACGAAATATTTCTCTGTCTTATAGATCACTCGTGACTTGACAGCAGACACACTCGACAAAAAGGAAGCTCTTTGCGGATATTGCTTGCACAGTATTCACAAGACAAACAGAAAAAAAATGTTGCGACCACGTAAAAGGCACTGAGCGTGACAACACCATGCATAAGGAATTAGAATTAGACCAGTCCGACATCAACCTCGGTGAAGCTTCAGATGACACTGATTCAGACGAGAGTGAAGATTATTCTGAATAATTTGTAAATAAGATCCCTGAACTCCGAATATTAAACAAACGTGATCATAGAACACGTAAGAAGTCCGATAATATTTTTGCTCTGTTTTTTGAGACAGATTTATATTGTCTATTGTTCCGGAGCATTTCGTTGTTGTTTTTGTTGCTGCTGTTGCTGTAGGAGACCTGTTCTCTCAGTCATAACAATAGCAGGTTATTCAAGAGTATTATATATTATTATATTTCTTCTGATGGACAAGAAAAGTAGACATCGTTAATGTTATTATGAAAGTAGCTGAAGTATTTCTACTAATGCTTCTTCTGTGCATTTTCCCGACAAATTTGCATTAATTAATCTCTTTTATACGTATTTCACTAGAAATCACGTTAAGTAGATTATATCTCCAGGCTGTCAGTGGAATCAACTTCCTGCTATTCGTTAGGCGATTGATGAACTGATAGCGCGTACCGATGCGCCTTTCCTTGGTATACAGTACAGTACAGTTTCAAACGAACTTCCTTTATTCGCAGTATTACCAGTTGCAAGTTACTGTCTTATGTTCAATTGATTTTCTACCAAACGGTTCAAACCTTTCAATTTTATATAACAGATTTCATATTCGTAAGAATGTATAATAAGAATGTATAAATAAGAATAAATTAGAGGCTACAGAGTGCCAAAATATTGACCTCCACTTTTACTATACACTGAGATTTATTTCACGTTGTGTCGAAAGCATCATCCGATATGAATTCTTTTAGGCATGACCCTCTGATTTCTTGACGTCACCAACATTTACGACGAAAGTTACGAAGTATTTCCGTACTGGAATAGAACTGAAATTTTAGAATGTTGTGCTCAAAGGCCTGTGTAGTTAATGGACAAGGTTTTAAGGCAGACAATCGAAATATGAGACTCGATTTGTACAATGTACGGTACTATTTTATTTTCACTAGTTTATCATATTAAGTAATTCCTACACTTTTGAGTTAGTGTGATGTATGTACACCGATGAGCCATTGCATAATGACCACCCCGACCCGGGAACGTATCGCGCCTAAGCTTTCCACACTATTTCAGTCAGTTCCCAGGGCTACGTCCGCTGCCTGAACTCGACTGTGTCAGCTGGAGGAAAGGTTCAAGTTCTTCCCCCACCACCAGCGCGAACGCTCCCATAGTTCCTCGCACACGAGGCCAGGCCACACCTCCGGTCGTCCAGAAAGACGCTTACTACGAAGATGGACTATAAAAGAATACTCACTGATAGAGGAACGCAGTTTACATCTGTAATATTCCGTGAGCGAATGAAAACTGAGGGTATCAAGCATACATTATGTTCAGTGCGTCATCCGGCAGCGAACCCCGTAGAAAGATACATGAAAGAGATTGCCAAATTCGGGAAAATATACTGCAGCCAAAATCATTGGAAATGGGTAGACATGCTAGACATCATAGAAAATAGCTTAAATAATACCGTTAACAAATCAATCGGTCAAATTCCCAGCGTAGCCCATAAGAATATACACCCGCATAGAACTTGGGAAAGTATATTCACAATGCACTTGGAAAGGAAGCCAGATGTCCAAGAAATAACAGTAATGATCCAAGAAAGGCTAAAGAATCAGTCACAAAAGCGGCTAAGAAGGGTACGAAACAAGAAATTTCAAGTACCATTTAAACAAGGCGATCTCGTCTTAATTAAAACTGCTCAGTTATCCAATGCACCAGCTAAAATATGTGCAAAGTTCCTAAAGATGTACAATGGTCCATATAAAGTCGAGCGTGTGCTAGGAAACAATGCATATGAGATAGTAAGCTTGAACGGTAGATATCGAAACATACATAATGCCTGTAATATCAAGCCTTACTTCCAAGAAAATGAGACTGTGGGATCTGAACATGAAAAACAACAGGTCCAAGAATGAATAACAAACGTACCATCATGAATTTCGCTGAGAGAAATTATAAAAAGGTTTCATTTTGACTGGACATGAGAAAGAAATCCGCTGTTATATAAGCAGTTATGAGCAAAGAAAACAAATTGTATCAAAAACGACAGAATCGATATCAATCTACTGATATTTGGTAACAGAATAGCCAGTCTAGGAATGACAAAAATCTATACGAGATGCAAACTCACATTTACGATTCGAGTTAGAAAGGAGAAAATATATTGTGACCAATATATTTTGTCCGTAACGGGGGACAAAAAGTGCCCGTTTACATCTCGTAGACAGCTTTCAAAATGGCGCCGAATGAAGGTATGGCCCATCCGATCTATGAGATACAAAGAATATATATGTAGTGCGATATTATAGAAGGCCATGCATGTCTGGGAACGGACAAATATTGAAGGCACTACGGAACAGTAGAGAGCAAAGTGAATTGTTTTAAAAAAAATAGAAGCGAAGGGATTGTTAAAAAACTTCATCTTAAAAATCTGCATCGCAAGGGTGAAGATGTAACCGGTAAACGAGCTATATATTGAAAGAAGATACAAGAATGTAGATTAGATTCTTGAAGAAAAGGGATCGTCATTGTAAACCAAATAATATAATTCGCCTGCCGACGAACCAGAGTTAATTGAAATATAAAAAAATAAGCAGGATACGGTGATATACGCCTAGAAGGATCCCGAGAGCAATCGCGTCGCATTGTGTAAGGAGGGACCAATTGAAACCCAAGCGAAATACTATCATATGGCAAGAAGGCTACTTTGGTCTGATTCAAGAAAGAAGAAGAAAAATTTTTCGACATTTTCCCAGAAAGAGCCGATATATATATATATATATATAATCCCGACGAGATCAAAGTTATATCTCAGAGAGCAAGAAAAGGGAATAACAACTGAAGAATTATTATTGTCAGATGGATCATATCATGACAATTTTCTGCTCCGAAATGTATCTTCTTGTTGCCAGCAGAAGGAATATGATGTGTGCCTGCTAAACATGCACGATGGACCAAACTGGGGAGCGGTACATCCTAACCAGATAACCAACCCATGATCAGGAACGCAACGGCTAACCAGATGACCAACCCATGATGAGGAAGGCAACGGCTAACCAGATGACCAACCCATGATGAGGAAGGCAACGGCCAACCAGATGACCATCTCATGATGAGGAAGGCAACGGCTAACCAGATGACCAACCCATGATGAGGAAGGCAACGGCTAACCAGATGATCAACCCATGATGAGGAAGGCAACGGCCAACCAGATGACCAACCCACATCCTGACCGCAGAGCTAAGGACATCCGAGTGGAGGGGGAACAACTGGACCAAATGTAACGACAAGTGAGCTAGGTCTTTACATTTTTAATTACGTAGTTTTTGATTTGCGTATACATTTACTTTTGGCATGTGCTGATAACTTGGTCATAAAAACCATTTAATTAAGAGTGCATGTGAATAATGGAAGTGAAGTGTGAGATATTTAAGTCTATAGTAATACGATCAAGCAGTGTAGAATAAGATTCTAGTACATTACATACACGTCACCGCATTTTTGATCAGAATAACTAATGAGTTACGAGAATTTGAAGGAGGTGTCTTTTACAAATGCCGATAGCAATGATTTGACACATTGTGGAATGTTGATAAATATCGTATTGCTTATACTAAATGTTTACAACACGTTTGGTCCGCGCGTCTGAGATGAATGTGTAGATTCACGTACTCTCTTCTCCGCGAAATAGGAGTATTGAACTCAATTTGGGGTTATGATATATAACGTTATTGAGATGTGTTTACAAGAAATGCAATTGTGACATATTTGGCATGGTAATATAAGATTAATCGCGACATGTTGTAGTGGAGGTTATGATAATGAAGTTGTTAATTGAATGTTGAAATCATGTTACAGTATTGGTAACTCGGCGAAATAAGTCAATGTATAATGAAATGCGGATGTTTATTTATGTGTTACGGAGAGGACAAGGATTGCCTGCATCTAAGGAAATGCCATGTCACATTTATAAAAGGTAAGGATTTGTGTGAAATGATACATGTACGTGAATCTGAGCACACCGCGGGAATGACTTCAACTAAGGTATGAGTGATATACATTGAAGTATAATTGAGATTTTGATGGGATTATGTGACAATAGTAGATGCTGTATTTCAAGTACGAGAATATTATGATGTATTTTATAACGGTGTTCATGGCCAAATGCAAATATGATATTTATAAATGCGGTAATATATTTCCGAGCATAAATGCGTAGTATTTAAATTCTGACTGCCCAAATGAATTGAGTAACTTGCGAAGATGAGAAATGTTATGGAATATGACAAAGGGAGAGCACATACAGCCTGAGATAGATGTGTATGTGAATCAAAAATTATGTGGAAATCTAGATAGATAACTCATTTATTCTGACAGAGAGTTTATTTGAATTTACTTTCTTTAAGAGATTAATGCATAGGGAAATGATAGGCTAGGAGCCAGATTTAACAGGCATTAGGGAAATATGCCTTAGCCCGTAAGTCGTTACCGAAGCGCATCATAGAAGATAGACCAAATTAAATGAGTTCAGATTTATGTTCAAATTTATGTTCAAACTTATGTTCAGATTTATGAGCAGATTTATATTTATGTTCATATTCAAACTCAGATCTATTTGTTTATTTTACGTTTTCTTCTGCTAAACTATACATTTTATTCAGATCTAATTAGCCTGATTTTTATGATAATGAGCAATCTAAATATTATAACTATATTTGCATCAACTTAATGACTTGTTTTCACTGAAGACTGTGGATGTCCAGTCATCAATTGTAAATAGTAATATCCATTTTTGACTTCATTTCGGAACTGGTGTAAATAGCTTAACATTGCATTTATTTTTCTTTTCACCAGCCACTGGTGACTCTGAGTTATTATCTGTACATGGTAACAAAGCAAATACTACCCAAAATCACATTACTTTTTCCTAGGGCAATGTTTTATTCAAATAAATATTATTATGTTTCCTAGAATTTTAGTGTGATGCATTCTTTCCCTTTTACGTAGTTGATAAGCAAGTTGGTAAGCCAAGAAAGTAATTGACTGAGTTGATGCCTGATTTGAATTTATCAAGGACTTACATCGTTGGTACATTAGTCAGGTGAATTAATTATTTGGTATTACGTCCTCAGTGAACCGTCATTCTCTTGGAACTCACGTTAAGCGACCTAACGTAAAATCTTCAGATTTTACTTGAGAAATGGATACCCTGGGAAGAAATTGAGCCGCAGGGAAATTATCTGCTTACCCTTTTCCTACATGGGGGCAAGCTCCACTACAACATGTCGCGACTAATCTTATATTACCATGCCAAATATGTCACAATTGCCTTTCTTGTAAACACATCTCAATAACGTTATATATCATAACCCCAAACTGAGTTCAATTCTCTTATGTCGCGGAGCAAAGAGTACGTGATTCTACACATTCATCTCAGACGCGCGGAGCAAACATGACGTAAACATTTAGTATAACCAATACGAGATTTATCGACATTCCACAATGTGTCAAATCATTGCTATCGGCATTTGTAAAAGACACCTCCTTCAAATTCTCGTAACTCATTAGTTATTCTGATCAAAAATGCGGTGACGTGTATGTAATGTACTAGAATCTTATTCTACACTGCTTGATCGTATTACTATGGACTTAAATATCTCACACTTCACTTCCATTATTCACCTGCACTCTTAATTAAATGGTTTCTATGACCAACTTATCAGCACATGCCAAAAGTAAATGTATACGCAAATCAAAAACTACGTAATTAAAAATGTAAAGACTTAGCTCGCTTGTCGTTACATTTGGTCCAGTTGTTCCTCCTCCACTCGGATGTCGTTAGCTCTGCGGACAGGATGTCGGTTGGTCTTCTGGTTGGCCTTTGCCTTCCTCATCATGGGTTGGTCATCTGGTTGGCCGTTGCTTTCCTCATTGTGGGTTGTCATCTGGTTAGCCGTTGCCTTCCTCATCATGGGTTGGTCATCTGGTTAGGATGTACCACTCCGAAGTTTGGTCCATCGTGCATGTTTAGCAGGTACACATCGTATTACTTCTGCTGGCAACAAAAATATACATTTCGGAGCAGAAAATTATCATGACATGATCCATCTGACAGTAATAATTCTTCAGTTGTTATTCCTTTTTCTTGCTCTCTGAGATATAACTTTGATCTCGTCGGGATTAAGTTCTCCGTATATGTATATATATCTTTATCGGCTCTTTCTGAGAAAATCTCGAAAGTTTATTCTTCTTCTTTCTTGAATTAGATCAAGGTAGTCTTCTTGCCGTATGAAAGTAGGTCTCTTGGGTTTCAATTTGTCCCTCCTTACAGAATGCGACGCGATTGCTCTCGGGATCCTTCTAGGCGTATATCACCGTATCTTGCTTACTTTTTATTTTAATTAACTCTGGTTCGTCGGCCGGTGAATTATATTATTTGTTTTACAACGACGATGGCTTTCCTTCAAGAATCTTCTCTAAATTCTTGTATCTTCTTTCAATATATAGCTCGCTTACCGGTTGCGTCTTCACTCTTGCGATGCATTTTTTTAAGATGAAGTTTTTTAAGAATCCCTTCGCTTCTATTTTTTTGTAAAACAATTCACTTGACTCTCTACTGTCCTGTAGTGCCTTCAATATTTATCCCTTCCCGGACATGCACTGCCTTTTATAATATCCCACTACACATATATTCCTTGTATCTCATAGATCGCATGGGCCATACCTTCATTCGGCGCCATTTTGAAAACTGTCTACGAGATGTAAACGGGCAGATTTTTTACAATTTATTTACTCAAAATACTTTTCTCTCACTGAATACATTACATACATACATTATCATTATAGACTGTTATGCCTTTCAGCGTTCAGTCTGCAAGCCTCTGAGACTTTACGAAACGTCGCCACAATCCTCTATTTGCAACTAGTGTTGTGGCCTCATTTAGTTCTATACCTCTCATCTATAAATCGTTAGAAACCGAGTCTAACCATCATCGTCTTGGTCTCCCTCTACTTCTCTTACTCTCCATAACAGAGTCCATTATTCTCCTAGGTAACCTATCCCCTCCATTCGCCTTATGTGACCCCACCACCGAAGCCGGTTTATGCGCACAGCTTCATCCATCGAGTTCATTCCTAAATTAGCCTTTATCTCCTCATTCCGAGTACCATCCTGCCATTGTTCCCACCTGTTTGTACCAGCTATCATTCTCGCTACTTTCATGTCTGTTACTTCTAACTTATGAATAAGATATCCTGAGTCCACCCAGCTTTTGCTCCCGTAAAGCAAAGTTGGTCTGAAAACAGACCGATGTAAAGATAGTTTCGTCTGAAAGCTGACTTCCTTCTTACAGAATACTGCTGATCGCAACTGCGAGCTCACTGCATTACCTTTACTAAAGTTTGATTCTATCTCACTTACTATATTACCATCCTGGGAGAACACACAACCTAAATACTTGAAATTATTGACCTGTTCTAGATTTGTATCACCAATCTGACATTCAATTCTGTTCAGTTTCTTACCTACTAACATTAATTTAGTCTTTGAAAGGCTTATTTTCATACTATACACATTGCAGCGATTTTCAAGTTCCAAGATATTAGACTGTAGGCTTTCGACACAGTCTGCCATTAAGACCAAGTCGTCAGCATAGGCCAAACTGCTTCCTACGTTTCCACCTAACTGAATCCCTCCCTGCCATTTTATACCTTTCAGCAGATGGTCCATGGAAACTACGAACAGCAAAGGTGAAATATTACAGCCTTGTCTGACTCCTGTAAGTACCCTGAACCAAGAACTCATTCTACCATCAATTCTCACTGAAGCCCAATTGTCAACATAAATGCCTTTGATTGATTGTAGTAATCCATCTTTAATTCCATAGTCCCCCAGTATGGCGAACATCTTTTCCCTCGGTACCCTGTCATATGCTTTCACTAGATCTACGAAACATAAACACAACTGCCTATTCCTCTCGTAGCATTTTTCAATTATCTGGCGCATACTGAAAATCTGATCCTGACAGCCTCTCTGTGGTCTGAAACCACACTGGTTTTCATCCAACTTCCTTTCAACGACTGATCGCACCCTCCATTCCAAGATGCCAGTGAATACTTTGCCTGGTATACTAATCAATGAGATACCTCGATAGTTGCTGCAATCCTTCCTGTTCCCTTGCTTATAGATAGGTGCAATTACTGCTTTTGTCCAATCTGAAGGTACCTTACCAACACTCCACGCTAATTTTACTACTCTATGAAGCCATTTCATCCCTGCCTTCCCTCTGTACTTCTTCATTTCAGGTCTAATTTCATCTATTCCTGCTGCCTTTATGAAAATGGAGTTTATTTACTATCATTTCCACTTCCTCAAGCATAATTTTACCAAAATCCGTTTCCTCTTTCCCATGAGCTTGGCTGTTTGCAACACCAGCATGATGATTTCCTTTTACATTGAGAAGATGTTCAAAATATTCCCTCCACCTTACCAGTGATGCCCTGGGATCTATTATGAGTTCACCTGAATTACTCAAAACACTGTTCATTTCCTCTTTCCCTCCCTTCCTAAGATTCTTTATTACTGTCCAGAAAGGTTTCCCTGCTGCTTGACCTGGCCTTTCCAGGTTATTACCAAATCTTCCCATGACTTCTTTTTGGATTCATCAACTATTTGTTTCGCTCTGTTTCTTTCGTCTACGTACCAATCCCTGTCTACCTTGGCCCTTGTTTGGAACCATTTCTGATAAGCCTTCTTTTTACGTTTGCAGGCTGCTCTCACTTCATCATTCCACCAAGATGTTCGCCTTTTCCCATCTTTACACACAGTTGTTCCTAGGCATTCCCTTGCTGTTTCTATTACAGCATTCCTGTATGCCACCCATTCATTTTCTATATCCTGAACATGCTTACAGTCTACTGTTCGAAACTTCTCACTAATCATATCCATGTTCTTCTGTCTAAATTCCTCGTTCTGGAGACTTTCTGCCCTTTTTCGTTTGCAGACTGATTTCACTTTCTCTACCCTAGGCCTAGTGATACTTAGTTCACTACAGATCAGATAGTGGTCTGTATCATCAAAAAATCCGCAAAAACTCGTACTTTCCTAACAGATTTCCTGAATTCAAAGTTTGTTATGATATAGTCTATTATGGATCAGGTACCCCTAGCTTCCCATGTGTAGCGGTGAATAGCCTTATGCTTGAAGAATGTATTCGTAACAGCTAAACCCATACTATCACAGAAGTCCAGCAAACGCTTCCCATTCCCATTAGCTTCCATATCTTCCCCACATTTACCAATCACCCTTTCGTATCCTTCAGTCCTGTTTCCAACTCTCGCATTGAAATCGCCCATTAGCACTATTCTATCCTTGCTGTCGACCCTGACCACGATGTCACTCAATGCTTCATAAAACTTGTCAACTTCATCCTCATCTGCACCCTCACATGGTGAATACACGGACACAATTCTTGTCCTAATTCCTCCTACTGACAAGTCTACCCACATCATTCGCTCATTTACGTGCCTAACAGAAACTATGTTGCGTGCAATGGTTTTCCTGATAAAGAGCGCTACCCCAGACTCTGCCCTTCCCTTTCTAACACCCATCAAGTACACTTTATAATCTCCTATCTCTTCCTCATTATTTCCCCTTACGCGAATATCACTTAATCCTAGCACATCCAGATGCATCCTCTTTGCTGACTCAGCCAGTTCTACCTTCTTTCTTCCATAATCTCCATTAATATTGATAGCTCCCTATCGAATTCCATTTCGTTCGCCAAGTTGTTTCCAAGGAGTCCCTCGTCTGTCAAATGGGAGTGGGACTCCATTACTCGCATAGGTCCGAGGCTTGCATAAAGTGTTCTGAGCTCGGTAAATACATGAAGCTGGATGCTGCCCTTCTTGCACATAGTCCAATTGAGGATCTCTCCTCTAACGGGTTATGGACCACCGGTGAATTGTATAGTCCTAGCCGCCTGAGCACAAAGAGGGCCACGACTCAGAATATGTCCGAGATTCCCACTCCCATTCCATAGCAACTGGTATCCCGACTCTCAGGACCACTTACTAAGCCACTCAGCCGTTGCCCATGGTTCACGAACTAGGACGTGACTACTGTAACACACAAACTGAATATTTATTTAAATTCTTTTTCTTCTCCTTTTTTCGCTATTTGTTTTACGTCGCACCGACACAGATAGTTCTTATGACGCCGGTGGAATAGGAAAGGGCTAGCAGTGGGAAGGAACCGGCCGTGGCCTCAATTAAGGTACCTGATGTGAAAACGGGAAACCACGGAATACCATCTCCAGGGCTGCCGGCATTGGGGTTCGAACCAACTATCTCCCGGATGCAAGCTCACACCTCACAGCTTCACGCCGCGCGGCCAACTTGTTCCACCCTACTGCATTTCAAGTAAAAAATATTGTCTAAATTTAGCACGGCCATCTTGCCCGGTATTTAATATTCTAGTGAAGGGTATGAATGAAATGTAATATGAAACTATATGTATTGAAATTTTAAATTTAAACATGTTTGATTCAAAATATTTATGTTATGCATACAACGAATATGGAAAAAGTAAGACTTGTATGTTTTTTCCAGCCTCTTCCTGAGAGCAGCGGTTGAAGAATTTTAAAACTCTAATTGAACAATGACTCTTAATCTCAATATTAATATCAGAAGACAAGAGTATTGTGGTAAGTTCTGCTACGTATCTAAATACCATGATAATAAATTAAGGATTAATCATTTTAACAATATTAGTCAATGTAACATATTATTTTATTCCCTAAATTAAGATACATCGCCAATCAGAGTCAATATCAGAACGCCAGCTAGACTAAGTCACCTCCCCGCATTTTCATTTCACGACATCATTCTGGCAAATATCAACGAAAGTAACCTTTAGGATTAACAGTATTAACCTATGTAACGTTCTCCATAACTCTAAATTACGATCAAAGTCAATATATTTTCCATAAAGAAGTATGCATTTCTACGGCAAATAGGTCGCCCGGCAGTGCCAAGTGTCGAGCTGTGTAACTACATGATTACAGCGCGTGGACCAGATTGTCAAGGCCGGTAAGTAGCTAGCTAGTGCGACGCATCAAGTCGGCCGTGGTTAAACTAGATCGAGACGGCTTGTCACAACTACAGGCTAGACGTCACCACCGTCGCTGTTCGCACTCCGCTCAGTGCTGTCCGGTGTTGGTGTATTAAAGTATTATGTATTTGGTCCACAGTTCGTATTTGAGAATGACTCGTGTGCGGCGTTTGGTTATTAGTGTTCTCGAGTGTGTGTAGTGAGTGGATAGTACGCCATGGCGGCCTCCAGTGGGGGTCATATGCCAGTTACAGCCGATCAATTAATCGTGGAGAAAGAAGTTGAGGTACCAATGGATGAGGAATCCATAAATAGTGAATTTTCCAATTCAGTGCAGTTACCACATCCCAACTCAGCTACAAGTGATCGACAAGGCAAACTCCTTTAAACAAGAATCGTTCATCTGAGCAACAGCAGGAGCAACGAAACGAGACACAACCATCGAATGCTATACCTGAGTATTATAACAAATATCATTATGGCCCTTTTATATTATTCGTAGAATCGACCGCGGACAAGAACATAGGTGAGTTACATCCTATGGGGCTTGGGTGACGGTTTTATGAGCAAGATATTAATGTTAAATCGATTCAAAAAAGGCAGAAATAGGATTCAAGTTACTTTCCATTCAGCTATTCAAGCTAATGCGTTCTCACTCAATCCAATATTGAAATCGGTAAAAATCAAGGCATACATCCCTTCGTCAAACGTTCCCCGTGTAGGTATAATACGAGGTGTAGATAAGAACCTTTCAAATGGTGACATTCTCCACAATTTGGAAACTCCATTACCTATTAAGGCAGTCCAACGTCTTAATCGAAAGGTTGTACAGAATGACCAAATAGAGTTTCTACCCACAGGATCTGTAAAGATCATTTTTCGTGCACAACCTCTCCCACCCAAAGTGGCGTTATAGAAAGTGTTTTTGGATGTCGAACCATTTATCTTTTCGCCTATTCGGTGTAGAAAATGTCAGAAATATCGACACACAGAGAAACAATGTCAGGCGAAAAATCACAGATGTGGTAAATGCTCTCAATTGCATTCCACCAACGAGTGTACGGAACAATATACCCAGTGTGCTTATTGTAAACGAGATCATTTAACAGGATCTTATGGCTGTCCAGAACAACGATACCAAGTTAAACTGAAAAAATAATGAGCACTGAACACATCTCCTTTACTAAGGCAAAAGCCATAGTAGCTCTTCCCGTTTATTATCCAGATCAATACCCTACACAGTTTCCTCCATTATCACAGGAAAATAGATCTCCTCCTTCAGAAAATTCGCGTAAACGGAAGTTCACGCAGGTAGTAATGCAGTCTCAGCCTCCTACACCTGAGCCAGGATATGATAGAAAAGGTTATTAATCTATCATTCGTAATGAGCACATCCCTGCAGAAAGGATTTCTTCCAATCCAAGTACGCCAGCAGCAAATGGGACAGTGCAACCTAACACCTCCTCCTCCCCCCAAAAACAAGTTCAGAGAGATATGTCGGCCCCACGGGACCCATTATTCGCCCAAACGAAGGAACATCTTCAAAAAGAAATTCAGAGCATCTTGTGGAATGAGCCTCAACTCAGTCCTGTTATTTATAAATTGCGGGATCATATAGAACTGTTTATGATCAACATCCTTCAATGGAATGTTAGAAGTGCAATTCCTAAACGGCACGAATAACAATTGCTAATAAATGAATCCCAGGCTAATTTCATAATATTACAAGAAACTTGGTTTACTTCGCATTCTCGTTTTCAGATACCGGGTTATCAAATACTAAGACATGGTGGTGATGGTGTAGCTATATGTATTCAGAATTCACTAAGATATTCTCCTCTAGCAATGAATAATCTAATACCTCAAACTTATGTTATAGGACTCATTTATAATAATCTTTATTTAAAAATTTATTTTGTCCCCCACACATATATATTACGAAAGGTCAATGGTCGCATTTTTTCTCGCAATTTGACCAAGTCCAATATGTTTTCGTTTCTGGCGACTTCAATTGTCACCATACTGACTGGGGAGGCTCAACGGATACGTCAAAAGGATCTAACTTGCTATTAATGTCCAATCAACATAATTTTACAATTATTAATGACGGGTCTCCCACTCGTCTCTCTCCCCCAGGTTCACCTCCCAGTGCAGCTGATTTAACGCTTTGTCGTACTCACATGGTCCCATCCACCACATGGCATACCTTAGCTGATACCCATACTAGTGATCATTTTCCCATTCTTGTCACTTATGGCCTTAGTAAATCTGTTAACTCAACGCAAAAAAACGGATCATGTTAGTAATATACGATCCTACAAAAATTTTAATACTCAGATATATCGCGAATACGTCACACATTATTACGGCGTGAAGGTGGTAATACGATAACATTTCCTACCCTCCTCACCTTTTTGACTCAATACCTAAATACTTATCGCCCATGTAAACCGATCAAGACAACTAATCCTCTACCATCTCAATCAATAAAATGGTGGGATAAGGAATGCCATGAACTAATTTATCGGCGTAAAATATTATTCCAACATTATCGCCAATCTATGATTTAAGATAATTATTTGCAATTAAAAACACACTGCTAAAACCAAACTTATTTTAACACTAAAAAGCACAATGCTTGGAGAACGTCACATAATCCTCCCTCTCAATTATGGAATTCGATATGTATAACACGAACTTTTCAGCATCAGTCCCAGATGTTCTTCAATCAATCATCCCTGATTATATGCTATCCCCTTTTATTTCACCGGTAGCACCAGGACATCGTCATTTCTCCATATTAATGCAACCTATAACCTTCCATGAACTTCAAACGGTGATATAAACGACAAATAGTTCCTCGCCTGGACCGGATGCTATAACATATAATATGATAAGACTACTTCCTTCACAGGCTCAACTTCTCCTCCTCCGGTATTTTAATGATATTCTATATTCAGTTCACATCCCCGTGCAATGGAACAACTTTTTTGTAAAACCTATATTAAAACCCAAAAACCCCTGATGTTCCAGAACATTTCCGTGGTATTGTTTTAAGTTCGTGTATTCGTACAACATTTTGTAATATTATACTTAGACGATTAATATGGGTATTAGATTATTATAATATTTTCCCTAAGTACCAATTTGCCTTTATAAAGGGGCGTAGAACGCATGATCCAATTTCCATATTCATCCTTGATATATTGTTAGCCTGGTGGAGAAAGCAATTTACCAAATCTATATTCCTAGATATAAAAAGTGCTTATGACTCGGTTTTACTACATATATTATGGGAAAAATTAGCTATGACCGGCTTTCCATTTAACTCCATCTCCATTTTGCATCAATTATTTACTAATCGTACAATCACCCTAAAATCTGCCCAGCATCAATTTCCAAGTCGCCAGACGTTTCATGGATTACCCCCAGGGTTCAATATTAAGTGGAGTATTATTTGTATTATATATGCGAGAATTGGAATCCATAATAACTCCTTTAGCGCGAGTCTTGGCCTTTGCAGCGGAGGTTTATCTTAAAATTCTTCACACCGTCACTAGGCGTAACTGGGGAGCTGACCCATCCTCTGCATTACTACTGTATCGAGCTACCACTCGTGCTTATTTTGATTATAGTGCGTATATAATTGATCTAGCACCAAAAAATAGTCTATCAAAATTTGATATAATACACCATACTGCATTGATATCTAGTATTGGTGCCCTTAAAACCAATCCTACCAATGCGCTTTTAGTTGAGACAAGTGAGTCTCCTCTCAATATTCGTCGTTTAATGTTAGCCAAAAAATATATTATGAAACACTTTGCCCGAACGGATTCACTTATTATACCCAAAATGCAACTTTTGTACGAATGTTATCAAAAACGTCCCCCTAAAATGGTAGATATCTAGCGATATATATGGCGTACTCTGAATTGAGGCATATTCAAGACTCAGTCCTCAGAACACCTCATTTAGTCATGCACTCATACTCCTACGAAACCCTTAATTTTAAGCCTCAGATTATTATTCACTCTTCTTCCCTATCATCCCACCCTTCACAGAGTACAGAAGTAATCCTGTCAACAGTAAAGAAACTTAAAGTATCACCGAATCCACACGAGGTAAATATTTTTACAGATGGAGCAAAATCCCAGCATGGCGAAGGGGCAGCATTCTTTGACTCCAATACGCGCGAAAGTTTTCAATATCATTTACCTAATACTATAACTATTTTCACGGCTGAACTTTATGCAATTCACCAAGCTCCATCGTACGTACAACGTTACGAATTTTCGAAAGTCAATATTTTTACAGACTTTCAAAGTGTTCTTCACACTTTGCATACACCCCCGCAGTCTTATACTGTTTACTTATATGAAGTCAAACAAATGCTGTATCAACTCGAGCAGTCAGGAGCATGTATTACCTTAATCTGGATAAAAGGGCACACGGACAACCCAGGTAACGATCAAGCTGACCTAGCTGCTAAAGAAGCAGTTCATTCTAATAATGACCCCCTACAAATCTAAGTTCCGATTACAGATTATTTTCCCCTTTTCAAATATGAAGCTCGTCAATCTTGGCAAACCATGTGGCACCACTCGTCAAGTATCAAAGGAAAATACTTCTATCAAGTACAGCCCTATATTCCTACAAAACCATGGTATTTAAATGGATCTTACACTCGGCGTCATATAATTAATATCGTACGCTTGCGTTTTAACCACACATAAACTCCCGAGTATATATATAGATTTCACATCTCTAACCTCCCAAACTGTTTATGTGGTCAGCCAAACGGAGATAGCAATCATATATTTTTCAATGTACGCAATAGTCAACGTCTTTTAATTAAGCAATTAATAAAATTTAACATACCTCTGCCAACAAACATTCAATCCTTATTAACTTGTATGGGAATTGCACTTCTACATTCTTTTGGTGTTAAATACAATGGCGAGATAACTTGACTTTACTAACAATATTACAAATCTACGTGTGATTAAAAATCCCCGAGTGAGTGATGCGTGTGTATATTAAGTCTCATTTATCATTCAAGAGATGATAAAAAGTGTGTATAGTGACTGGGTGACAGTACGACTCAAACCCACACAAACCTATCAAGTTGCAGAAGAAGAAGAAGACGGTATTTGGTCAGCGATCACCGTGGCCGTGTACTATACAGTACCTGATTATTAGAACTTGGAGTAACCTAGAACACATTCGGTGTTCGGCTGTTGTGCAGTTCACACGTCACTCTCCGGTCACTGGTGCAGCGGCTTTTTCACGTCTGTAGATAAGTAGAGTGTTTTGTGTTTGTATCCTAGTAATTCTTCTCTTGTAGTTGTTTCGGTGCTAGTATAGTGTAATCACTATGTCTGTAGATAGTGGCGGTGGCCCTTTAGGAAGACCTCCTGATATTGGCAATGATGCCATGCGTGAGGACTTACACATGGACGCTAGTAATACTGATACCCAACGAAACAGTTCACAAGATACAATATGTGACATGGATCAGCGCCAGCACGTTTTTGTATCTACATATTCTAACACTCATCTTGGCCCCTACATAGTATATGTAGAATCGACCGAATCTCAAAATAAAATAGGACATATTCACCCTATGACTCTGGGTCGGATTTTCTATGAGAGGCAAATTGGTGAAGTCAAGGCCATCCATAGGAATGGAAGAAATAGGATCCAAATTACTTTCATGTCTTGTAAGGCTGCAAACGCCTTTCTTTCTCATCCCATTCTTAAAGAAAAGAAATTGAAAGCTTTTATTCCGTCCTCGAATATTCATCGAGTAGGGGTAGTACGGGGAGTAGACACTACTATTTTCGAATCCGACATTCTCACCTATTTAGAATCGCATATCCTGTAGTGAAAGTACAACGTCTAAATAGACGATCATCGAAAGAGGGAAAAACTGAATATATCCCTACAGGTACTGTGAAGGCTGTATTTGAAAGTCAACAACTTCCGAAAAGTGTGTCCATTTTAAGGTCATTTTAGAGGTTCAGGCCTTTATATTCTCTCCCTTTTTATACAAACGATGCCAGCGGTATGGACATACCGCTAATAATTGTCGTTCCAGGGAGCCGAGATGTGGAAAATGTTCCCTTAATCACTCTACCGAAGATTACACTCACCAATTAGTTAAATGCGCTAATTGTGCAGAAAATCATCCTGCGGGGGCTGAACGTTGTGAAATCCACAAACAACAGAAAAAAATCAAACGTATTATGAGTGTTGAAAACAAATCCTATTTAGAAGTAAAAGCTATTTTGCCCCATTAGAGTCCATATCCAACCCCCTTATGATGCCACAACATTTCCCTCCTTTACCCAATAAACCTTCCCAATCGGAATAAACTCTCCTTCGAAAGCGTAAATTTACTATGGTGGTTAGTAACCCTCCCCGCCCACCCGTTAAACCAGGTTATGACAGGGCAGCATATCTGAATTTGATAAGTAATACGAAGACGCTTCCAGAACATTCTGGCACTCCAGCAGTGCGTTTGATACCTGGCACTCCTAACGAGCCTGCATCTACATCATGGAAGTCAAGTCACCAAGGGCAACCTTCGGAGACCCACGCACATCTCCCTCTGTCATAGCTTTACATTGTAATTCAAATGTTAATTCTAATGAAAAATGTCGAAACGTCTCTAAAAAATTTGAAGATTTAATGAAACACATGGGACAAAACGTCCAATGGAAGCATCTCTTAAAGTCATTACATGATGAGGTTCTTCTTTTATTGGGACATTCCACTACTTCCAAGTAAAACATGCGGTTATTGCAATGGAATTGTATGAGCATACTAAATAAGAAACATGAATTAGTGAGTTTGTTAAATCCTCTTGATCCTGCGGTAATTTTATTGAGCGAAACTTGGTTGAAATCTCATTTTCATTTTTGTATGAAAGGTTTTATGGTCCTACGGCATGATGCACCCATCTCTGGAGGTACATGCATTTTACTCAAAGAAGACATCTATTTTCAGGAAGCCCCATTAAACTATATTATACCGGGAACACAAGCAATTTTATCGCAATTTAAAAAAAAACACTCTCATAGCTGGTAATTTTAATGCCCAAAATCCTCTTTGGGGGAGCATATCTAGCTGCCCCAAAGGGAGGAATATTGAAAAAAATCACCGTAAAACAGGAACTGGTTATCCTCAACGACGGTTCTCCTACTCGTCTAACAGCTCCTAACATTAATAAAAGCGCAGTAGATCTCACTATTTGCACAGTTGATTTGGCACACAAAACAAATTGGAGTGTAATTTATGATACCCATTAAAGCGACCATTTCCCCATTCTAATAGATATAGGCCCACAGGTTCACAGGAATATCTCTCAGTTTACTGCATCCCGTAATCTCCGCTCGTTTGATTCTACATTATTCACGACCTTTCTCGCAGAAAAAATACGCTCTACAATTCCAAATCCGCATATTCTTGACTATGATCTACTATTATCATTTATTCAATCTTATTTAGATACCTATCACCCCATTGAACACAAGCAGCATTTTAAAATGCAGAGCAATTCTATTCGTTGGTGAGATTCCGAATGTGCTTCTTTAGTTCGTCGAAGACAAGCTGCCTTAAAAGCTTATAGAACATATGGCACCTATGATCACTATATCCAATATAAAAAATAGTCGCTTCTATACAGACTATTTTAATGAAAAACGACGAACAGCGTGGAAGGTATTTGTCACATCTATCAATCGACGAACTCCTATAAAATATATATGGGCAGCCATCAAACAATTAAGTAATGCTCACACAAATTTTGTTTCTCAATCGGACCCTAACGGAATTGACCAATTTTACCACCAACTAACACCAGATTACGTGGAACCTTCTTATGAATATAGTTTAATACCTGCCTCCGCAAAATTTTCTAGTGTATTACAGAATATCTCCCTCCATGAACTAGATATGGCACTCGAAAATCGAAAAGATACTAGCCCGGGCAAAGATTCTATAACTTATAAAATGTTGAAATATCTACCGTCCCACGCTAAGCAAACGCTGTTAAATAAATTCAACGCCATACTCGATAGCCATGCAATTCCTGTCGATTGGAACGATTTTCAAATTATACCACTATTAAAAAAGGTAAACATCCTCAAGACGCAAACGGGTATAAAGGTATCGCTTTGGGTTCCTGCCTTCGTAAAACTTTTCAACGAATCCTCTTGCACCGTCTTCCTTGGTGTTTAGAATATTATAATATACTTCCAGTGTATCAGTATGGGTTTTTGAAAGACCGCAGTACGGCAGACGCTCTTAATATATTTTTTACAGACTTATTACTCGCTAGAAGTCGAGGTGACGTTTTGACGGCTATATTTCTCGATATAAAAGGAGCATATGATAATGTGGACATCGGAGTACTTCTTGCCAAATTACATAAGTGGCAATTTCCTCTTCCGTTTATTAATATCATACGGCAATTATTCACTAATCGTCACATTTTTATAAAGAACAATGGCCAGAGTCTCGATTCTAGGTACACTTCCAAAGGTCTCCCACAAGGTGACATTTTGAGCCCTATCTTACATCTGTTATATACCTTTGACTTAGAGCGGGTGACAGGCTAGAATTCTACAATATGCTGACGATATAGTTATTTATTCCATTAAAGAATCGGCAATTGAATCCCGTACTACCATTGAACGTACACTAACGATCCTCCATAGAAGGTTTCTACACCATTATTTAGAAATAGAATATCAAAAAATCTTTGCAATGATTTTTACGTGGAAACGAAATTATGATCATACGCCAATTACCTTTGGCTCCTATGAGATTAGTATCAAAACTTTGATCAAATGTTTCGATCAAATTGATAACAAATTACTCTGGAAAGAACATATCGAATATATTCTTTCCGAATTAGAAACTAAATATCATATCATTAAATCTCTCACTAAGCGCACCTGCGGATCGGATCCATATGTCCTTCTTACGGTATATAAAAATATCATCCGGTCAGTATTCGAATATGGCTGTAACTTTCTTGATATAGCATCTTTTAGCCACCTACGCAAACTTGATACCTTTCAGTTTAAAATACTCCGCTTAATCATGAGGGCTATGTCTTCCTCCCCAACGAACGCACTTTTAGCTGAAGCATCGGAACCGCCATTAAAGTTTCGACGACGACTACTCGCCAGCAAATATCTTCTAAACAAATTAAATAAATATCGCCACCCAATCCCCCCGAAACTACAGCTGTTGCACGAATATTATCAAAACCGGAATGTTAATGAAGAACATCAACCGGCTGTATTATGGGCATTTAACCAATTCGGTCACTTTCGTACTAGCATGGTACAAACATTAAACCACCCGAAATACTTTATACCTTTTCGAGCTAGTACATTTAAACCCGACATTCTTCACACTATCTTCGAAAAATAGTCCTCCAATACTACGAACAAATAGTCATGTCACGAACAATCTATTTCATTTTGCGTTGAGTACCCACGAGCAATATATCACTTTCTACACTGATGGTTCGAAGAATCTATCTCCAACTGGTGTAGTTGCTGCATTTTACTCCCCCCCACTGGCTGTGAACAAAAAATACACTCTCCCACACCTAGCTCCTTCTTTGACGGCCGAAATATTAGCAATACGCCAGGCTTTATTGTACATAAAATATTCCTGAATATTAAAAACTCTAATTTGTACTGACTCCTTAAGCACTTTGATGGCTTTAGACAATCCCGAACATACAAATAATTGGTACATTCGAAATTTACGCAAATTAAGTTATGACTTGTCCCTCCGTAATGTTAATGTATTATTCGCGTGGATTCCGGGCCATTCTGGAATACAAGGCAACATCACAGCAGATAACCTAGCTAAAGATGCAGCCCAGGGTACCGGATTAGACTACTACATCGCAGTTTCTCACACAGACTTATGGGAACACTGTCGTCACTTCATCCACGATCAGTGGAGTGCAGAATGGCGCCGAACTTCCCAGTTTAAAGGGAAGCACTTAATCACGCTTATGCCTGACATTGCTAATGAACCGTGGTTCGCTTTTGGTAACTACACTCGGCGTCATATTACTACAATCATACGGCTCCGTCTAAATCATGTCTGTACGCCTGCACATCTCTGTCGCCTTAATCTTATCGAAAGTAACTTATGTCTATGCGGACGAGCAGTCGGTACTGTAAATCACATTTTTTTCCAAGGTAACGAGTCGATGGGAGCCTCAGGGCGAATATAGTGCCCTTTTACTCATTGGTGTCCGTGGAATCCCTGATGAGCCAGGAAAATCGCTTTTTGCCTGCACTGGTGGGGGAAAAATCACTCTGTCCTGTCCGAAGGAGGGCAGGTCAGAACTGAAACCCCCTCATCGCTACGTGAAGTCGGGTATTAACATGGGAGAAGGTCCCTCTCAAGAAACAGAATTTGGAACGTGAGAATGAATAGGCTGTGTCGAAACTCAGAATTTGTTGTACAGGAGCCAGGGCCCCCGGTACTTGAAACGAGTATTAGGTTTCCTGGTCCTGATTACCCTTTTTAGCAGGGCGATGCCCTCGTCGCTCGACTGGGAAACCGCCCTCTTGATCTCTTCAAGCAGGGTAGGAACGTGAAGCTGACGATGAATGCGAAGATTGGACTTTTACCATGGAGAGCGGGACATGCGGCGGAGCACCTTGCTTTGAAGCACCTGGAGAGGACCAAGAGGCGTCTTTGGAATATAGCACCAGGCCTCACATCCATAGAGGATAATGGACCGGATACACGCTAAGTAAAGTGACCGCTTGATCCTAATATTTAGGTGTTTGTTGAAGAGAAGGGGGCTCAAGGCCGCTACCAGGGCATACGCCCTCTGGAGGGCCTGGTCTATATTCCATCTCCAGGTGAGGCCCCTATCGATGATCAAGCCAATGTACCTCACCTTGCTCAGCCATGGCAACTCACGACGACGGATGTGGAGATGACGAAATCTCGACCGTCTGTACGAAAACAGAATGGCTTGGATCATTTTCGAATTTACTTTTATCTTGTTCCTGGTACACCAGTATAAAAATTTGTCGATCCAAGCTTGAAGTTTGGTGCTGGCATCGCAATATCGTCGCTGAGCGGTATAAACTGCGATGTCATCCGCAAACTGTTGAACTTCCACACCAGGAACCTTCGGGCGATCGTTCACGTATAGGGCGTAGAGGATAGGTGATAGGGCTCCACCCTGTAGCACGCCCGCAAGGAGTTGCCGAAGGGTGGATTTGGCACCTTCACAAGTGGCAAAAAATTGACCAAATACGTGGGAATCTGAAATTGTTCCGCGATTTTGACGATGAGGTTGTCGTGCCAGACGGTATCAAAAGCTTTTTGGACATCGAAAAAGACCGCTGGTACGCTACGCGGTATATTGAACGATCCCGTAATATACTGGACTTTCGCAAAACCGCTAGGGGAGCTGATCGTTTGGACCGGAAACCATACTGCTCCGGTCGCAGTATATTACTGGTAGAAAGGTAACCCTTGAGACGATGGAGAATAAGTCTCTCAAAAATTTTGGAAAGGTGAGAAAGAAGGCTGATAGGTCGATAGTTCTGCGGGAACAACCTGTCCTTCCACGGCTTAGGAATGACCACCATCTTGGCAGTCTTCCAGGCCGAAGGGAAGTAGCCCAAAGAAAGACAGGCTGTGAAGATGGTAGCTAGAAAGACTACCGCGCGGTAGGGGAGAGATTTGATTTCCTTGACAGTCACACTATGTAAATCACATCTTTTTTTTTCAGTGTCAGACATATGAACAACGTCGCGAATTCATGGCTATGCTTCTTAACGCGGGTTACCAACTGCCGTTAAATGTTTCGTGTTTAGTGTTCCAACCGACTTTTCGCGTTGTAGACTTAATACTCAATTTTTTAGTTACCTGTAACATCCAGTTGTAACCTTTTCCTTTCCTCTAGGTACGGACTTTCACATCCCAACCCCTATTTGTGGTGGGGTCTTGTTTGTTTGTAGTAAGACGTCGTGACATGTCACACAGACGTGAAGAATTAGAACCTTGTGTCCCAGTGTTTTTGTGTTATTCCCTGATAGCTTAGCCTAAATAAAATTGGTATTTTCCTAAGTTTCATCATTACCTGCTGTAATTAGCTTCATTACATAGCTAACCCTACTCTTTCGTAGGTAGTGTACAAATTTCTTCTAACGTTGGCACCTCTCTCAGACATTAACCTGCAAACCAGTGACTGGACGTAGCGTCTTACGACGATGTCCAACAACTAACCAAGAAGAGGAGGTAGAAGAAGAAGAAGAAGTAGTAACCTAGAAGACATTGGTACGGTAGTATCTCTTTACACTCGTTTCATTCATACAGTATTGGAACTGGGTGTTAGTTAAATACCGAGCCCAATCAAATATCAAGAAGAGAAAGATTTCTTCACACTTGTCGATAGGCAAGCTGCGATATAATTATAGAGCAGTTTGCAGTGCGATGGTTACGTTGCTTCATTGCCGTTAAAAATTCAGCGCGTTTCCAGCCAAATTAGCGGTACAGTTATTCAATCTCGAGTGAAAAACTGCATGACTTACTTGAGTGTGTGTATCATTGTGTAGAATATTTGTTTCCATTGCTTAACTGGTCGTTATGCATTGTTTCAACTTTTGATACAGTTGATGCTTCGCTTTAGGTACTCAGATGTGCGGCATATGCCTGGTCGTTTTCTGTGCCATAACCCAACTTCATGCTGGGTATAATTATTAAGTAAGCGATTAGTACCGAGGGTATATTCGTCTGGACAAAGAGGGTCGTAATAGTTATAATACGGCAATTACCTGTAAGCGTTTCGGTTTCGAAGTGGCGTTCTGTTGTTTACTACTGCATTTCGGTTACTTAAAACTCACTCAGTTATGATTAACTTGTAGGGCAGTTTTATCCCCGTAATTATGTTGTTTCTGTACGGCTCGTTTCATTAAAGAATTGTGTTTTTTTTCACTTTTCTCTGCAAATAAAAACACCAATGTGCCAAACAATCTAAGCTGCCATATGCAGAAATTTCAATTTAACTGTATTTCGGTCGCTTGAACGCCAGTTTCTTCTACATGTCAACATCATATGACCTGAGGTAATGCGTTAAATTCCCACATTTGTGTTTTTGACTTTTTATATTGTAAATATAGCCTCTACTAGATGTACTCCACACAACCCAATAACCTGAATGTCTATTTCAGATGTATTAAATACTATTCAAAACAGAATCTGTGGAATTGTAACATTAACCCTCAAATGGTCCATTTATACGACTGTTAATGTCAGACAATTTTCAGGATTTTTGTATACTTTCGGTAAAAAATTCTTAAAAATAGGTTTTAAAAGAAAAGCGTGCATTGTAATACATTTTATTAAATCCTAATATCATAGGCTATTGATATAAACATATTTTTGTTTCGTACCTTTCATTATATATTTACAGCCATTGTTGAGAAAAGTGCTTATAATGTAACGTTAACACAATTTAACACAAATGCTCCAATTTATTTACATAAAACAAGTTTACAATTCACTGCACTGACCAAGAGATACATTGTACGCCATGATCTACACCACAACCAAAGATTACACAAACAAGATAAACAGTGTTGTGTCACTTGTAATGTTCATAGATATGCCAGTAAGATATGACACGGCAGTCCATGGAATAAATGTGGTTCCGTAACATCCTCCCACCTTGCAATTGTTATTTTCAATTGCAAAATACTCCGTACCACAACTGAAACAAAAACACATAACACAATAAATAAATGAACACAAAAGCAAGGTCACATCAAGAGTATTCACAAATCAAGTCTTGATGGCACTTTAATTCTCCGCCCCCCTTTTGACAATTTGAATTCTTCATGTGGAGGCTTTGTCTCAGGCGAAGTGATAGTCACAGTTTCAGGCTGCTTCCACTCCTCTGGAGTTGTGTGCACCTCCAATGGATAGAGACGCTGGAGTGGTCTGATCAGCTCTCCCTCAGATGTCTTCAGTTTGGCTACTCTTGCTACTTCATCCTTCCCTGGATACACTTCCACGACGACCGCGAGGGGCCAGTTGATGCGTTTTGTGGAATCTGCTCCTATCAATACCACATCTCCCACCTTGATGCTGTTGGTCTTCCTCTGGCCGTGGTGAACTAGGAGCGCCAAATATTCATTCCTGAATCTTTGTCGTAGGTCCTCACGTAGTTTCTGGAGGTACCTACATCGTTTAACATAGTCAACCTTGTCAACTGCATCCAAATCTGGAGTCTCATTTGTAGGAATACCCTGCAGAAATGTTGCTGGTGTCAAAGGCTTTAGTTCAGACGAATGGTCCTCAATGTATGTAAGTGGTCTAGAGTTGATCGTCGCCTCGCAATCACATAACACAGTATATAACTCTTCATAGTACACAGAGGCTCGTCCCAAGATTCGACGCAGTAGTTCTTTCACTGTTCTGATTAGTCTCTCCCACCATCCTCCCCACCAGGCTGCTGTAGGTGGGATAAATTTCCAAGTAATCTTTCTCACAGCCGAGTGGGTGACAATCTCATCCCAATCCAACGCTTTCAGGGCATTATTAAGTCCTATGAAATTGGTCCCGTTGTCTGAGTACAGCACAGAAATTCTTCCACGCCGGGCAATGAATCTTCTTAACGCCAGAATGAAAGCATCAGTTGTCAAAGACTGCACCAGCTCCAGATGTATCGCACGATACACCGCACAAGTAAATAATACAACCCACGCCTTTTCTCCAGACTTCAGGTACAGCGGTCCAGCATAATCCACTCCCGAGACCTCGAAAGCTGCTGTTGAGCCCACTCTATCCTTGGGCAAAGGAGCAAAAGCTGGTGCTGTAGGACTAGCCTTGTACCTTTTACATTTGACACATCTTGCAATAACTCTTTTTGCCACTTTCCTAACTCCAAGAATCCAGAATCTTTCCCTGAGTCTAGCTAACAGCGTCAGTAGCCCTGCATGCTGTGACCGATGATGTTCTTCCCAAACCAATCTGGTCACGATGGCATGGTTTGACGGCAACAAGATGGGTTTCGTGAATGCTTCACTTTCTTCCCCAAAGGTAAGTTTTGTTTCAACCCTCAGAACTCCCATTTCGTCCTTGAATACCCTGACTTTCTTCTCAAGTTCCTGCTCGTGATCTCGAAAGCATTCCTGCTGCACAACTCTCAACAAGGTGTTCTCGGCTTGTTGCATTTCTTCACCAGTGAGTTCACCTCTTCTTGCTTGTTTTGCCTTAGTAAGGTTGCGGAAGAATCTGATGATCCAACCAATCATTCTGACTATCTTGACATAACTTGAGAAATACAAGAGACGCGAGCAGGAACTTGAGAAGAAAGTCAGGGTATTCAAGGACGAAATGGGAGTTCTGAGGGTTGAAACAAAACTTACCTTTGGGGAAGAAAGTGAAGCATTCACGAAACCCATCTTGTTGCCGTCAAACCATGCCATCGTGACCAGATTGGTTTGGGAAGAACATCATCGGTCACAGCATGCAGGGCTACTGACGCTGTTAGCTAGACTCAGGGAAAGATTCTGGATTCTTGGAGTTAGGAAAGTGGCAAAAAGAGTTATTGCAAGATGTGTCAAATGTAAAAGGTACAAGGCTAGTCCTACAGCACCAGCTTTTGCTCCTTTGCCCAAGGATAGAGTGGGCTCAACAGCAGCTTTCGAGGTCTCGGGAGTGGATTATGCTGGACCGCTGTACCTGAAGTCTGGAGAAAAGGCGTGGGTTGTATTATTTACTTGTGCGGTGTATCGTGCGATACATCTGGAGCTGGTGCAGTCTTTGACAACTGATGCTTTCATTCTGGCGTTAAGAAGATTCATTGCCCGGCGTGGAAGAATTTCTGTGCTGTACTCAGACAACGGGACCAATTTCATAGGACTTAATAATGCCCTGAAAGCGTTGGATTGGGATGAGATTGTCACCCACTCGGCTGTGAGAAAGATTACTTGGAAATTTATCCCACCTACAGCAGCCTGGTGGGGAGGATGGTGGGAGAGACTAATCAGAACAGTGAAAGAACTACTGCGTCGAATCTTGGGACGAGCCTCTGTGTACTATGAAGAGTTATATACTGTGTTATGTGATTGCGAGGCGACGATCAACTCTAGACCACTTACATACATTGAGGACCATTCGTCTGAACTAAAGCCTTTGACACCAGCAACATTTCTGCAGGGTATTCCTACAAATGAGACTCCAGATTTGGATGCAGTTGACAAGGTTGACTATGTTAAACGATGTAGGTACCTCCAGAAACTACGTGAGGACCTACGACAAAGATTCAGGAATGAATATTTGGCGCTCCTAGTTCACCACGGCCAGAGGAAGACCAACAGCATCAAGGTGGGAGATGTGGTATTGATAGGAGCAGATTCCACAAAACGCATCAACTGGCCCCTCGCGGTCGTCGTGGAAGTGTATCCAGGGAAGGATGAAGTAGCAAGAGTAGCCAAACTGAAGACATCTGAGGGAGAGCTGATCAGACCACTCCAGCGTCTCTATCCATTGGAGGTGCACACAACTCCAGAGGAGTGGAAGCAGCCTGAAACTGTGACTATCACTTCGCCTGAGACAAAGCCTCCACATGAAGAATTCAAATTGTCAAAAGGGGGGCGGAGAATTAAAGTGCCATCAAGACTTGATTTGTGAATACTCTTGATGTGACCTTGCTTTTGTGTTCATTTATTTATTGTGTTATGTGTTTTTGTTTCAGTTGTGGTACGGAGTATTTTGCAATTGAAAATAACAATTGCAAGGTGGGAGGATGTTACGGAACCACATTTATTCCATGGACTGCCGTGTCATATCTTACTGGCATATCTATGAACATTACAAGTGACACAACACTGTTTATCTTGTTTGTGTAATCTTTGGTTGTGGTGTAGATCATGGCGTACAATGTATCTCTTGGTCAGTGCAGTGAATTGTAAACTTGTTTTATGTAAATAAATTGGAGCATTTGTGTTAAATTGTGTTAACGTTACATTATAAGCACTTTTCTCAACATCCTCTCGCCCTGTCTCTACTCCACCAAACAGATTATGTATTAACGTCTCTTCCCCTATCTTCTTCAGCCCAAGCTTGTGAACACTGTCCTTCGTGATGTATGATCTTTGAGATCCCGAGTCTAGTAACACTCTTGCCAACTTAACAACCTTGTCCACCGACACTTTAACTACCAAAGTTTGCAACAATGTCTGACCCTTTTGATGAGACAGTAAGTTCTCTGTTCTACCTGGTTCGTTTCCTTTCTCAGCTGAACTTTTCTTGCTGCTATCGACTGGAATTATATCCTTTAAACCCTTGCACATAATAGTGTGATGCCCCTTGCAACAAATCAAGCACTTGAGCACAACTTTGCACTTTTTTGCACTATGGCCCACCTTGAGGCAATGGAAACATGCTCCTTTCTTTTTCAAAACTTCTTGTTTTTTCTCTGTAGTGAGACCTCTAGCTTTAAAACAGTCCTGAGACATGTGGTTCCCTTTATCGCACCAAATACATGCCCTATCACCCCTTTTCTCTTCACTCGAGAAAATTACTGCTGCTGTCGGTAGCTTTTCTTTGTTGTTTTGCGATGCACTCCCACAGCCACCTAGGAAATTAGAACGAGCCAGAAGGAGACGTTCTTCACTTTCTACCTCTTGTCTCAAAAATCTCAAAAGTGTCTCGAGATAATTAGATTGGTCACCCTTCTTACATGCCTGCGACATACGAGACCGCTCCCATGCTTTCAAAATGTCATCTGGTAGTGCTGATTCTACAAGCGGGTAGAGCATTGCCGCATATTTATCGCTAGTAACCCCTAGTGACTCTAGTGCCCTTAACTGGGTCTCCAGTTTATCAAAAAGACTCCGTAGACTTATATCGTTTAGCATGCTACTCTTTTGAAGTACTAATTGCAAGAGTTCACGAACGTAAATCTCAATCAGAAGTTCATCTCTTGCAAACCTCGATTTTAATTGTTCTATAGCTTTCTGATAATTTGAAGCTGAGGGTGGGAAACTTTCCACGAGTTCTCTAGCTGACGTCCCGGGTACAGTAGCCTGGCAAAGGTATTGGAATTTATCCTCTTCCTCGATTTCGTCATCCTCATGTATCTTTCTGAACTGCCCCCAGAAGGCTATCCAGTTGCGCACATCTCCATCGAACTGTTTAAGTTCTAATTTCGGCAATCTTAAATTTCTTTTACTCCTGGATTTACTAGAACTAGTACTAGCAATACTATTTGCCCCATTGTCACTGAGTGTGTCATCATGCAAAAAAATTCTCATACCTGGTCTTTAAGGTTAACCACCTTTCGCGGTATCCCTCCATGATTTCGTATTCGGCAGCGATCTCTTCTTCTTCTTCGTGCTCTCCGGCGTACCAAACATCACGAATTTTTTCATCGAGCACGAATAATCGTTCAGCTTTGTCCTCGAAGATCTTGAATCCTGCGGAGACCTCTTCTCTTGTGGGTTGTTCTGCATTTAACTTCTGTTCAAAGTCATTGCCAGCACGTGTAAACAATCGGCGCAATTGTGTTCGTTCACTTTTCAATTTCATAATTTCTGCCATATTTACGCGGAAACTAGTCCTGCCACGGTCGCCAAATGTTGAGAAAAGTGCTTATAATGTAACGTTAACACAATTTAACACAAATGCTCCAATTTATTTACATAAAACAAGTTTACAATTCACTGCACTGACCAAGAGATACATTGTACGCCATGATCTACACCACAACCAAAGATTACACAAACAAGATAAACAGTGTTGTGTCACTTGTAATGTTCATAGATATGCCAGTAAGATATGACACGGCAGTCCATGGAATAAATGTGGTTCCGTAACAGCCATCCTGAGTTTCCAGAAAAGGGTTTCAAAATATTATTGTCAAAATGTTTGCACCCATACCAGACACTAAAATACTTGACTTAGGCGAGAAATGTTAAAAATTAAATAACTGGAGGTTCAACCTATTCAATACTCAAAAGAAAGAAACGTAGCAATCACATTTCTATTTAAATGGGACCGGTTTCGACCTTAGTCTAGGTCATCATCAGCCATAAAATGTTTAAGAATGTTGGAGGTCAGTTTTTCACTGTTAGGCACAAAGACACGACATCACATTCTGTTCTGCACAAAGTCACAACATTAACAATCAACTTGCGAAGATCAAAAAGGCTTGAATTCGCAGACGAACAGATCTGTAGAAGAAAGCCGCCAGCTCCCGGTGACTACGTGGCACACTCAAGGTCACGCGCTGCGGCCAAACACCAAAGTAGAGTGGAGAACGTTTCGAAGGTCCAGAACCTGTCACGGCTGCGGGAAGCCAAGTACGTATATAAAAACATACGATGCCAATTAGTATAACCGAATGAGCACCCGTACTCCAGCTAAGATCTTGGTAAACAGTTGACTTGAAAAAACAATTGTAGAGAGAAGAAAAAAATGTAGTAAAAAGTGCAATATCGGAAAACAAATGAAAACTTATATGCACAGTGCGCTATTTAAAAAAAAAAATTTAGGTTATGATTGAAGTAGTCGAAGTTGGCGCAAGACAAAAATTTTTGAAAGAGGAGAATAAGTTAAACGAGGAAGAGTGATAGTGAAATAAGAGAAAGAATAAAAGAAATTGAAGTTAGATGGTAATGAGGAAAGATAAGACAGGGAAATGAAGGAGGGGTAGTTTAAGGTGGGTTAGGAGGGTGGGTTATTGGAGGTAGAAAATGTGGGTGGGAACTATGTAAGACATGGAAAATAGAATTGGGGTTTTGGAATTTGGAATTTTTGAGAAGAAGAATTAGGAAGTCAAAAAGGATATTGGGTTTTTCAGAAATGTCGTTTAAATTGAAATTAGGGTTGAAGTACTGGTCAAGGTGGATAAAGCAATTTTCAGTAATGTTTAAGAGGGGGCCTTTGTTAATGATTTTAAGTATGTTTATGTCATTGTCAATACTGGTGAAATTATGTTTGGAGTCTTGTATGTGCTGTCCTATGGCAGAGAATCTGTTGTATTTAATGGCGTTGACATGTTCAGAGTACCTGATATTGAAGTTGCGGCCAGTTTGTCCGACGTAGGAGGAACTGCAGTTGTTGCATTTAAATCTGTATACACCAGATTTAGAAAAGGCATTAGACTTATTTAGAGATTTAGAGTTGTGTAAGATATCAAGACTTCTATTGTTAGTTCTAAAATAAATTTTCATATTATGTTTTTTAAAGATATTAGTTATTTTATAAGCATCCTGAGTAAAAGTGAAGGTGGAAAAAGCAGTTGGTTTTATTGTGTCTTTAGATAAAGTGGTTTTTGGACGGTGTTTGAATTTGTTGACGATGCGGTTAATGAAGGAGTTGTTAAAGCCATTAAATTTAGCAATGTTGCGGATGGTGTTTAATTCGTTATTTAAATCTTTTTTGGACATAGGGGTGTTGAAGGCACGAAAAATTAAGCTGTTATAAGTAGCACGTTTATGAGCTTGGGGGTGCGAAGAATCTTGTCTTATTGTAGTTGCTGTTTGGGTTGGTTTTCTGAAAATTTTGTAAGATAAAGAAGAAGGATGTCTAGTAATAGTTAGGTCTAGAAAATTAAGAGTTTGGTTGTGTTCTGATTCGAGTGTGAATTTAATGTTAGAGTCTAAGTTGTTGAGATGAAGAAGTGTAGAGGCTGCGTTGGTTGATTCCTCATTTAATATTACCAATGTGTCGTCGACATATCTCGCCCAAAAGAGGATGTTGGAGAAATTATTATTATTATTAATTCTTGTGTTTTCTAAGAAGTCGAGGTAAATTTCAGCAAGAATGCCAGAAGCAGGTGAGCCCGTAGCCAAGCCATCTTGTTGATAAATGGTGTTGTCAAAGGTAAAATAATTATTGTTGAGAACTAATTTTAAAATAGACATGAAGTCTTGAATTTCAAGTTTACTTAGGTTACTGAATTTGTTTAGGTTGTTGTTTATAATGGGGAATAATTTTGGAATTGGAATACTAGGGTACATGTTGACAATGTCAAAAGAATGGAGAGAAAAATTTGGTTTGATTTCAAAATTTTTTAATTTGTTGATTAGATCAGAAGTGTTTTTGATAGATTTGTTGGATAAAAATCGATAATTTTTTAGTAAAAATGTTTGGATGAATTTAGAAGTGTTGTATAGGGGACCGGGTCTGTAATTGATAATTGGACGGATAGGAATGTTAGTTTTGTGAATTTTAGGGAGGGCTTTGGCAGTGGGTAGTCCAGGGTTCATGTTTATTAGTTTAGTTTTTTCTTGATCTGTGACCAGTACTTCAACCCTAATTTCAATTTAAACGACATTTCTGAAAAACCCAATATCCTTTTTGACTTCCTAATTCTTCTTCTCAAAAATTCCAAATTCCAAAACCCCAATTCTATTTTCCATGTCTTACATAGTTCCCACCCACATTTTCTACCTCCAATAACCCACCCTCCTAACCCACCTTAAACTACCCCTCCTTCATTTCCCTGTCTTATCTTTCCTCATTACCATCTAACTTCAATTTCTTTTATTCTTTCTCTTATTTCACTATCACTCTTCCTCGTTTAACTTATTCTCCTCTTTCAAAAATTTTTGTCTTGCGCCAACTTCGACTACTTCAATCATAACCTAATTTTTTTTTTTTTAAATAGCGCACTGTGCATATAAGTTTTCATTTGTTTTCCGATATTGCGCTTTTTACTACATTTTTTTCTTCTCTCTACAATTGTTTTTTCAAGTCAACTGTTTACCAAGATCTTAGCTGGAGTACGGGTGCTCATTCGGTTATACTAATTGGCATCGTATGTTTTTATATACGTACTTGGCTTCCCGCAGCCGTGACAGGTTCTGGACCTTCGAAACGTTCTCCACTCTACTTTGGTGTTTGGCCGCAGCGCGTGACCTTGAGTGTGCCACGTAGTCACCGGGAGCTGGCGGCTTTCTTCTACAGATCTGTTCGTCTGCGAATTCAAGCCTTTTTGATCTTCGCAAGTTGATTGTTAATGTTGTGACTTTGTGCAGAACAGAATGTGATGTCGTGTCTTTGTGCCTAACAGTGAAAAACTGACCTCCAACATTCTTAAACATTTTATGGCTGATGATGAATTAGACTAAGGTCGAAACCGGTCCCATTTAAATAGAAATGTGATTGCTACGTTTCTTTCTTTTGAGTATTGAATAGGTTGAACCTCCAGTTATTTAATTTTTAACATCAATAATTTCAATACGGAACAATGAAATTTTTATCTTTAAATTTAGGCGAGAATGTCAAATCACAATATTGTTCACAATTACATGCACTTCAAGAAATCATAAACACTTTAGATGATATATACACAAATAAAGATATATATACATATGTACACAAGCACTAGAACGCCTCCGCAAAGTCACTCAGAGGAGCTACCAGAACTAGACTGCGCTCTCCTCTTTCTTCCTCTCCTTTTATGTTTCCAAATGTGCTGTAAATTGTGGTAACACTCCCTGTGAACTGCACAGTTGCAACCCGGGCACCAATACCGGGTCCTTCCCCCTTTTTTTTGTAGGTCCACAGATTATACATAAACATTCCAGCTTTCCAGGAAGTTTGTCAAGCTTGTGTGCAGGGCCTCCATCTCCAGCAGGACCTGGTATTTGTGGAGAAATATTGTCAGTTGAAGTTGATAGACATTCAACAATACTAATAATGAAATCTCTTCTTGTTGTTGGCTTGTCAGTGTTCAAGCTGTACAGAACAAAAGCATTGAACAGTGCCAGGTCAATCAAATTGAAAAATATTTTCTTCTAGTTCTTGTGTGTATTTCTGTTGCAAGTTGTATGATAAACGCATTTGTCACTGACATCTACACCTCCCATATCCTGGTTATAGTGATTGATAAGTAGAGGCTTCACTCCCTCTAACACTCTCTTACTTTGTACCTATCCATCTTCTGCATGACACGCAGTTGTTAGGAGGAAGACCGGTTTTCTTCCTGCTCTTTGCTTGTATTTCACCAGCAAAAGCTCCCCTTGCCTGAAATAAACACTCTCTCTAGCCTGAATTACTGCTGTTTTTATCTGTCCTGGAAGATGTTTGGAATTTTTATATATAGTACCAGTCAAGTATGTGTTCCGAGCTAGCAGACTCTTCGCAAGGGGCACTTTGGTATAAAATTGGTCTGTATAAAGGTGATGGCCTTTATGCAGTAAGTTGCTCTTCTCCATTACTTCCATGACAACACGTTCAGTAAATAACGTATTTGGATCACCAGGTCGTCCACGTAAATAATCCGTGCCACTATATAGTTCCACATGCAGTACATAGTTAGTTTTACTGTCACAAGACTCAAACTTTTTCAATCCATACTGCTTGTGTTTTTTCTTTGGGAGGTACTGTTTGAAGGCACATCTATTTTTCATACCGATAAGTGATTCATCAATACACACGCTCTAATAATAATAATAATAATAATAATCGTATGGCCTCAGCTACCGTTTGCAGACATTTCGATTTGACGCCATCTGGCTGTCTGCTCGTCAATTTCGACGTTCCGGTTTACTCTGTCTGCCATCTAGCGGACCTAGAGTAAACCGGATCTCTCTTGGGCGTCTATGGCTGAGATTTAATTAATTTTGTCGGGTAAATACCAAATGTATCACCAGAGATCTTTTACATGCCGACATCGTACGACATGGAGTGTCGAATGGACTTTTTTCCGCCCTTCAAAAATCCGACTACCTCTGCCGGGTTTGAACCCGCTATCTTGGGATCCGGAGGCCGACACTCTACCACGGATCCACAGAGGCAGCTACACACGCTCTGATAAGGTACAAAATGCCTAGTAAAAGCTGAATTCAGTATGTCTAACAAGTACCTAATTTTTAGCCAGGGATCGTAACCAGGTGCACCTCGACCGACAGGATTTGCAGAAGACAGATGAAGATAGGAACTAATGAGAAAAGACTTCTTTGCAGGCATCACAGAACTAAAAAATGGATCATGCTGTGACCCCCTCACATCCCAATAATGTCTTACATTTTTTTAAAAATAATGCCCATGTTTATTATCAAACCAATAAATTTTCTCACATCTGCACAGTTAGAGGTACCCATCTTTTCGACCTGACATTGGGTTTCTGGTTCTGATTAGCTGAGATTTTTCTGTCAGCATAGGCATTTGTCTCTCTGGTAAGTACTTGCCAAAAGGCTGTAGTCAGAAATAAATTTAAATAATTCAAAGGGGCACTATTTCTCGGGGGACAGTTTCTGATGCCAGGGTTCCTGACAGTAAAGTTGGCTTCAATGTTTTTAGGGGGCTCTGGTGGGTAGACTCTAACCCACGGATTTTGCGGTAAAATATTCCTAGGCCTAGGCGTATTATCGTAATCACTGTCTGAATTCTCATTATTGTCTGAGCTATCATTATTACCTCCTAATTCATCTTCATCAGGGACAAAATCCGCATCGCCATGTGAACTAGATGAGAAGTCCGTCAATGATCTGTCACTCATAACACCAGTGTCAATGTCACTGTCAGCGTCATTATCACTCATATCACTCACGTCACTCATTGTTTCATCCAAGATCTTCCGAATGGGACTTGAACCTAAATTACTAGCCATTTCAGCAAAATAACTGATAAAAACAACGCGTACAACAGAACTACTCCGTCACGTGGCAAGGCGCCAAACTGTACTGAGCAGTCAAGGTAACGAGCCTAGCGACTGAATTTTAAGACTGTGCAGTTCATTTAAACGGCAGTCTACCACCTAGCAACTAGAGTCAAAAGAGAGACTGTAATCTGCTGTTTAAAATGATACTACATAGAGCACATTTGTGGGTTACTATGCATAACGAGAGCGTGCCTAATGAACGGCTGCAAAACAGTTGATGTATCGTCGTTGACCACAACGACGTGTACGAAAAGGGCGATACATCGTCGTTTAACCATTTGAGGGTTAATTGTATTAATGTATTAATTAAAGGTATTAATTGTTGTTTGCATCAGTAGTCCTTTGACTGGTTTGATGCAGCACACCTTACCACCCTATCCCCTGGTAACCTTTTCCTTTCTAAGTAACTACTACACCAACTCTAATCTTTTTGTCATATTCATGCCTTGCTCTACCCCTGCTGTTCTTACCATCTACATTTCCCTCAAGACCTAACTGAAAAATTCCTGGGTGTCCTCTCATTCTCTCTCTTCTTCTCATTAAATGTAACCAAATTAATTTCCTTTCATCAATTCGATTCATTATCTCATTATTTGTGATTCAGTCTACCCATCTCACCTTCAGCAGTCTTCTGTTACACCACATCATATGATTATATAGGTTCTTAATATCCGTTATGTAAACTGTCCATTTTCAAACTTGTATGATACACATCAAATTTGCTTAATTCTTTTCTTTTAACCATGTGCAGTCCTCTGTAAGAGGTAGATAAACTCAGGATTGTCTGTGGTTTTGCCATGGCCAGGCAAGTCTTTTTGTCACATTACTCAGCAAATACACAGTATCTCAACTGGTAATGCTCCAGACAAACTCACTACCATAGTTTCAGTTGGATCTGTTATCTAGCATATATTAAATGTTGTTGCTAGAAAGTATAATGTTACCAAAATGTGTCAAAAGTCAAATGGATCATTCAGGTCAGAAATAAAGTGATAGCGAATATGGTTGATAAGAGGAGAAAAATTTGGTACAAGTTGACATTTAGAAAAAACGAAAGGATTCATAGGATGCATGTTGAGAAACCCAGAAATCAATCAGCTGATTTCAAAGGAAAGTGTATGGGGTAGGAATTTGGTTGGGCATTGGTACATATTAGAACAGAAGGGGGATGTAATAGTTACATAGAAAAGATTAGGTAAGCACAGGATACTGTGGCGTGAAGATCTGTATGAAACCAGTCTATGTACCTGGAAGATAGCTCACAATATGGGGATATGGAGATCTGTATCAAACTAGTCTACAGACATTGAGTGGCCACTGGCTTCTCACCAAGTTGCCCATGGTTCAGTCCCAGCCAGTGCATGTGAGGTGTTTGAAATAAAATCCATATGCCTGTGATTTGAATTCCATGCAGTCGTACATGGTTGGTCTGTACACTTTGACTCCAAAAATAATAATATATTTTATTTTTCTTGTTTCAGTAGACAATTCATGTAAATACTTCTGCTGCTGTTTGAAATGGACCAGAAAATTGAGATTAAGGAGGAAGCAGTCTGGCGTGAAGGACATTTCGTAAGTATCATTCCAGGTTACTTTGTAGTGACTGGAATTCAATTCATGTTCAAAAATTTGTATTAAAGGAATTAGTCCTAGTATTGGAAATGAAATCTCATAGTGTACTACTCTTTTAGGTTGTGATTATACAGGGTAATTCCAAATGATTTATTGCATTCTAAAATCTAGAATTAATTTTCATTTTGAATAAAGTTCGGTACATAACCAGAAACATAAACTTGCCATCTTTTGAAGAGTACTTTAGTGGGTGTTTAATTGTGTCTCCTTTCATTGCATGACACATCTAGATGGCAGCCTGGTTTCATTCCTGTACAATGTAGCATGTCGCTGTCGATGGCCATCAGTTGAGCGGTGGTTGATGTAGTTTCTTGAGTCAGCAGTCCATAGATTGATGCAGCCTTCCATGCCGCCCTATCCTGTGGTAATCCTTTCATTTCTACGTAACTACTGTATCCTACGTCTGCTCTAATCTGCTTGTCATATTCTTATCTTGGTATAGCCCTACCATTCATATCACCTACACTTCACTCGAAAAGTAACTGAACAAGTCCTGGTTGTCTTCAAATGTGTCCTATCATTATTCTTCTTGTTTCATATAGACTGAATGAGGACCACGATATTCAACTATTACATTTGCGGTGAGTTTTGATGTTTGCCCTTTCTTTTGCTGTGTTCCTTTCTCTCCTTTGTCCAGAGAGTACCTGTTTTCCTTCTTGTTGCTTTGTCCTGGAACTTCTTTTGTTTAAGCATCCTCCTGAGAGATGTCCAATCTTGTATATCCCTTTCTGTTCCTCCCAGTTCCTGCAGATCTTTGTTTACTTCTGTCAACCATGATGATTGGGTCTTCCTCTTTTGCCAGTAAACAAGCAGCTGGTTGGTCAATCTGGCAGGATGCATCCTGTATACATGTCCATAAAATGCTAGGTGTCTCTTCCTGGCTACATGCATGATTTTTTCATGTTATTTATAGAGCTCTTGGTTGGATCCACTTTGTATTCATTCCCTTCCTTGACTGGTCCTAATATCTTCCTCAATTTTTTCTCTCCTGAGTTTTGAGCTTGTCTGTGTGTCCCTCCCTGTTGAATATTAGACATCCTAAGGATATAAGGCTTCGGGTGAATGGCTGACTTGTAGTGCTTCATTTTAAAGTTGTGGGAGAGACAATTTTTGTCATCGGCGTTCTTGGTCAGTTGGTATGCCAGTTGTAACTTATTAACACTAGTTGATAATTTATTTATTTATTTATTTATTTATTTATTTATTTATTTATCGATTTCTGATTTACATTTGTGGCGAAGTTAGAGCTCACAGCCCTCCCTTACACTTAACCACTATAAACAATAAAATTTAAAAATGTAAACATAGAAGTGAGACATAGGAATTCTAAAAGGAAATAATACTATGGACAGATAATTCTAAGACTAAGTTATTTCTACATATCAGTACCGCAGCTTGTGTGACAATACTAATAATAATAATAATAATAATAATAATAAAAAATGAAGGAAACCCATTCACACAACCTACACACAATGACTCACACAACTCAGTTTTATGATCCCAGGAAAAACTTTCAGCAGGCAGAATTGATTTTATGAGAGGAAGTAAGGTGCCAAATGTCCATTCTAGAAATTAGTTCGTATTAGTGGAATTTTAACTAGGGAACCAGAAGGGGTACTAATTTCATGGAATGAGGAAAGAAAACTAAAATTAGAAGAGAGGTAAACTTGGTAAACAAGTGTCATTAGGTGAAAATTCCTTCATTCATATATGCGTAGCCATCCCAATGTTTTGAAATATGGTGTAACATGAGCGTCATGTCGCAGTTGGAAGGCATATCGTATGCATGAGTTTTGTGCTCGCTGAAGTGTCAAAGCTTGTTCAGCATTTAGATTGACTAGTACCGTATCACAGTATTCTAAAATTGGGAATAGTTGTGCTTGGATTAATTTTAATTGAAGTTTTTGAGGAAATTTTTTTTTTGTGATGTTTCAGGGGATTTACCCAATTTGAATATAATGAGTTCTCACGTCGTTGGTACCTTAGTTAGGAGAAATAATTAATTGATGGTATGTCTATATCAAACGACCACAGCTAAGTTTACCGTGGATCGCCATTCTCTTCGACCTCACGTAAAGCGAAACCTAGTGTAAAATCTCCAGATTTTACTTGACAATCGGATACCCTGAGAAGAAATTGAGCTGTTGGGAAAAATGTCCAGTCAACGACTGTGTTCCAATTTGTCTGCTCCAAATCCGTGTTATGATTATGACTTATTGTCCCATAATTCTTCTCTCACTCCAGATTCTACTTTGTCTTCTGATCTGCCCTCTTACGTTACCTCTTCTCTGAAAATTGAACCATCTAATGATTACACAGCCTTCTTTCTTAATACCAAAAAAAACCCATGGCACTACAGTCCTTGAAGTGCCTTGGCCTACCAAGCGACCGCTGCTCAGCCCGAAGAACTGCAGATTATGAGGTGTCGTGTGGTCAGCACGACGAATCCTCTCGGCCGTTATTCTTGGCTTTCTAGACTGGGGCCGCTATCTCACCGTCAGATAGCTCCTCAATTCTAATCACGAAGGCTGAGTGGACCCCGAAGCAGCCCTCAGGTCCAGGTAAAAATCCCTGACCTGCCCGGAAATCGAACCCGGGGCCTCCGGGTAAGAGACAGGCACGCTACTCCTACACCACGGGGCCGGTTCTTATATCCTAATACCAAACCAAATTTATGTCAGTCACCTCATTCTCCTCTCAACCTTTTCATACCCACCCCTCAACCTGATCCCACACCACCATACACCCCTTCTCCACAATTTTTGTATGAATCTCCTACCCCATCTCCTACTTCTTCCCATTCACAAGCAATTAATTTTCATCTTATCAAGTAATGTGTAGATTCCATTCCCCAACTTAGTTCAATGCATCCCCTCGTAAATTTTTAAAAACAAATTTAGCCTCATTTTCTCATTTACTCTCTGTTTTGTACTCTAAAACTTCTGGTCATTTAAGTAACTTCCTTTTACAGAATGTCTGATTTTCACGATTGGATGAAATTTCATTCACTTTACATAATTACTTTCATCGATATGAAATTCGCAAGCAATTAATTTCTTTCTTTTTGTGTCGTCATCAATGTCCAGAGGAATCAACTTATGATTTTTTAGATTCTCTTATTGGATTTGCTGACGTTCTGGCCATATCTGAACACCCTTAGGAACTTATTTCACTTGTTCGCTTTTATGCTGCTCCTCCCTTTTGCCAGTTAATTAATCCTTTCTCTCCTCCCACCTCTATTTCTCACCTTTATCACATAGCTGAAATGGATACTTTTAACTCTTACTGTAATGCCTCTTATTATCCTTCTACATTTGTTATTTCCCTCTCCCTTCCACTCCTCTCACACCTTCCCTCCATCCACCTACTACCACTCTTTCTTGTTTTTGCTGTCAAGGTCATGGCCACATCGCCCGTAATTGTTCTACTCCTCCTGTGGGAAACGCTCTCTCCCGCCGTATGTAGGCTGTTGGGATCTGCCATCTGTCTCTCCCTATGTCGCATTTTAGAACTGCTTATGTTTTTCTGTAGCCTTACTACAGAACGTCCCTTCCCTTGCCTTATTGGACTCGGGAGCTTCTATCTCACTCCTTGCATTCACACCTTCAATTACGTTTTTCTGTACTTCAGTATCTCGCCACCCTTTACATATTCTTGGTAAACTTACTCTTACTATAAAGATTTTTAAGTTCTCATGGTCTTTTACTTTTTGCGTCGCACAAGATGTTCGTATACCTCTTATATTAGGGTATGATTTTTTTCTCACACACCGGTTTAACTCTTCATACTCGGAAATCTTCTAATTATGCCTCACCGGCTTTTCTTGTTAATAAGTCTAATCGTTCTACGTGTTTTGTTGTACATTAACTTCGTCTCAATAATGAGATTAAATATGATGCCTATCTTCTTCCCAAGATGCAAAATGCTTTTCAATTTTTTTTTTGCCAATGCTAAATATTTTTCCATATTTGATTGTAATTCTGCTTTTTATCACATTCCTTTAGATTCTGCCAGCTCTAAGCTTTCTCATGTTACTCATCTTACGGAAGTGCTTTCTCATCTTTGTACTGCGGGTCTTACCCACAACCCTTCTAAAATTTCCCTTTCTCAAACTTCTGTAAAATTTTTAGGGCATATTATTTCTTCACAGGATGTATCTGTTGATCCTGACCGTACTGCTGCTATTACTCAACTTTCTACCCCTAAAAATATTAAGCAATTGTGCACATTTTTAATAATGGTTTCTTTTTACAACCATTTTATTCCCAACTTTTCGCATATTGCTGAACTCCTGTACTACCTTAAGTGTAAAAATGTTAAATTTCTTTGGACACATACTCAACAACATGCTTTTCCAACCCTTAAATCTCTTCTTATTAAAGCTCCTATCCTGCAGTTTCCAGACTTTTCTTTACCTTTTGAAGTACACACCGACGCTTCTAATCATGCAATTTCTGGTGTTCTTAATCAGGTGGTTGTTGGCACCCCTTTGCCCATTCCCTATTTCAGTAGACTTCTTTCTTTTACTGAACACAATTATTCTATCTACGAACGTGAAACCTTAGCCTTGGTAACTATACTCAAAAATTTTTCTGATTACCTTGATCAGAGAATTTATCGTAAAAACTGATAATCGTTCCCTCTCATGGCTTCTCCAAAATGCTCCCAAGATCAGCAAAACTGGTTGATGTTTATTGCATCTTTCAAGGTTTAAATTTTCTCTAAAATTCATTTCCAGTATACAGAATTCTGTTGCTGATGCTTTATCTTGTTTTTTTACACCCCTTCTTCTGACATTTCTTTTTCCCCTCCTGATTCGCAATCAATTACCATCCTTGATGCACTCTCATTGGATCATTTAATTTGTTCATTAATTGACTTTGCTTTATCTTTTCAGTCTTGCCAGTCTCATCAACTTACGATGATTTTTGGATTCAGACGAAAACCTTGCTTTCTGATCCCTCATATCAAGGTCCTTTTTCGTTATCCAGAGGTCTTCTTCTTGTTAAGCTCATCCCTAAGTCTTCTGCTAGAGTCGTTCCCTCTCTTCTTCAACCTGTGATACTTTCTTATTTTCACTCTTCTTCCATGGGAGGTCATTTTGGTTTTGCCAGGACTTACGCTCACATTGCCTCTCTTTATTGTTGGTCACAAATGAGTAAATGCATTCGTCAATATGTTTCCACTTGCGAACCTTGTCAGTTGGCGAAGCCTCTAAATACTAAATCTACGGGCTTACATTCTGTTTTTCCTCCTACTTAACCAGCTCAAACCTTTCTTGTTGTTCTGGTTGGACCTCTTGTTTGCTTATCGGGTGGTAACACCTATATTTTCACCTTATTAAATGGGTTTTGTAAATATTTGGTTCTTGACACTACGCAAAATTTCTTCCCACATTATTATTAATCTTCTCTCTAACTCTGTATTTCTTCTTATTGGCCTACCCTCTAATTTGGTGTGTGATTATGCCTCCATTTTCACTTCTGAAGTTTTTTATATGTGTTTGCAATTAAGAAGTAAGAAAATTAATTCCTCTCCATATTAGCCCCAGGCTAACAATGTCGAACATTATCATCATAATCTTAAAATTGCTCTTTCACTCTTCCACAATTCCCACCCTGAGGATTGGGATATAAATTTCTCTGCCCTAGCCCTTGCTTTCAATTCTAGTATAAATTGTGCCACCCCCCAAACACCCGCTTAACTTTTTTGGGCCAGATCTTTACACTCCCTTATCTCTTAATTGGGATCTTTACACCCTTTTAGAATCCAATGTTTTAAATCTACTGAATCTCTTTGGACCGAAGCCCTTTCTAATCTTCGTACTGCTCAACTTATCTCTAAGAAAACACGACTTTCGTCATATATCGTCTACTTTTAAACTTGGAGATATGGTTTTTTGGTTTTCCCCCGTAATCACCCCTCCTCCCCCCCAAAGCTCCTCCAGTTGTCAGTTCTGTGCTAAGTTAGCCCCTCGGTGGATAGGCCCATTGCCTTATACTTAGGGGCGCGCAGCTGTGAGCTCGCATCCAGGAGATAGTGGGTTCGAATCCCACTGTCAGGAGCCCTGAAGATGGTTTTCCGTGGCTTCCCATTTTCACACCAGGCAAATGCCGGGGTTGTACCTTAATTGAGGTCATGGCCGCTTCCTTCCCATTCCTAGGCCTTTCCTGTCCCATCGTCACCATAAGACCTATCTGTGTCGGTGCAACGTAAATCAAATAACAAAAAAAAAAAGATAGGCCCATTTCATATTATTTCCTTGCCTAACCCTGCTAATGCTCTTTTGCAGTCCCCTTCTGATTCTCTTGATGTTAAACGTGTCCATCTCTCTCAACTTCAGAAATTAATTAACCTGTTTCCTTTTTTTCTTTTTTTTTTTTCTCCTTCCCGTGCTCCCTTTGTTTTATTTGCGATTCTAGGGAAAAAATTTCTTCCTATGGTAGTTATTCCCTTTGGTTCTCTTTGTCCTTGTGTTGTTTCTGTATTTTATCTTTTTCTATGGACTTTTTTTAACTGTCCTTTTTAAACATTTTCCTGCTCATGAAATGCTGCTCTCCACAACCCCGTTCCTACGCAGACTCCCCATGAGTGCATAGCCCTTGTTTTCTCTTTCTTATTTACTTTCACCTCGTGGAATTTATTTTTTATATAGGACACCGTTCCATAATCCTTTATTTATATAATGTATGCCACATATGTCTTTCTTCTATATTGTATAATATTATATTGTATTTTTTAATGTATGTATCACCTCTCTGCCTTTTGAACTCCTCCCTTTCATCTTGCATTCTTTCCCCGTTTTTTGGACCGGTCCATTCTCCTCATTCTCCTCTCCCCTTTTTCTCTTTCTCTCTTTACATTTTCTCTCTCCTTTATCCTCACATTTCCCTCTTCGTTTGGGTACATCATCTCTCGTCTGTCTGCTTTCTTCTTCTAGTCTCAATCATCGCTCTTCCAAGTTGGCGCCCCTTGTGAAGAACGACACGGCATCGTCTCAACACCTTCATTGTCGCTTCGCTTTTCGCCAGCATGTGGGAATATATTACGATCTCTCCACTACTTATTCTTTATTATTTTTACCTTCCGTTGCCGCATTTTCATCGACTGCTCTGCTGCGACCTTTCACTCTCAACTGCTGCGCTCGCCCGCTTTCACCTACTCTGCTGAACATGTGACTGTGATGTCATCTCCCTCAAGGCGCTACGATCTTCACCTGCTATGCCGCACGTTCCTGTTCAACACGTATGGACAAGTGATTGTGCTGTGGTCATTCTGGAACATTCTGTCTTTCTTTTTCTGTATACATCTAGACTTTTCCATTGTGCTTTATATTCTGGGGCTCCATCCCCCAAAAATGAGTCTGTCTTTGTATCAAAGTGGTGAAGTAGCGAACTTCTGTGCCAATACCTGTAGACTGCTTGGTGAGCAAGTACTATGAACTTGTTATTTGGACTTTAAATTTTTCATTAGGCTGTCTGGCCTCTACCCACTTTTGCTCTTGCAGCTTACCGGCATTTAAACTTATGCTTGCAGACTCCTTTCTTCCCTTTTTTTAAAATACAGACTTTGCTTTGGACAATGAGAACTGTTATCTAAATACTACATGGCCTGTTTGCGACATCTATTACTTATTCCGCACTTGTGAGACTTCTTTTATAAACACTGCCCGGCGAAGCGAATATTTCCTATAGTTTTGATCCTTATTTCCATCCCCTTTTTGTATTTTTCTTCATCCTTACCCTGCAATCTTTGATTGGAGTTCTTTCGTTATTAACTATACTCTTATTGCCTCTGGTTTTCACCGTTCATAATTCTTTTCTTGATGTTCCTTAAACCTTTGGATATTGTAAATGTGGCATAATTTGCTCGTTTTCTGATCTTTCCTTTTTGGTATTGTTGGGCAAAATTCTTATCTGGTGTTTCCTATCTGTGACACATGTTTATTTATTTTATGTGTTGACTGTTGTGGGTGTGCTAAGTACCAACTGATGAGCCCAACTTAGCACACAGGGGTGAAACGCTGGCAGCCAGGGATGAGTTAGCTGGAAAATTTATAATGCCCAATACCAGACCAGTTCTATTGGTATTATAAAATTACTAATTCGGGACAAATATTTCAGGTTCCCTATGGGAATCAACATCTGTGTCATCTGATGGCCAAGCAGGCATCAATTTTTGGTAATTAGTCAAAATCTCTCAAAATGCATTGGCACTGCCAGTGGCTCCAAGTAGCCTACGCAGTGTCCTCTGTTGTATGCACTAGCCATGCGTCTGGGTGGGTGTGCTAAGTACCAACTGATGAGCCCAATGTAGCACACGGGGTGAAACGCTGGCAACTAGGAATTAGTTAGCTGGAAAATTTATAATGTCCAATAACGTACCATTTCTGTTGCTATTATAAATTTACTCATTTGGGACAAATATTTCAGGTTCCCTATGCGAATCAACATCTGTATCAACGATTATGTTGTTATTGTTTAAGTTAGATTTTAGTGTCATGATTTGTTTTGTGAGAGTAGGATTAGGTCATTCTTTCTTTCTGTTATGAAAGTTGGGTATTTCTTTTTGACTTCAGACCTGTTATAATTTTGTAAATCTGCCGTCTATTTATTTAAGTTAGATTCGACTTCTGCTACTACGGTGATCTCGTCTTCTATTTTTTGTGAATGAGGCCAATCAGATTTTGAACCTTTATTGAGTAGGTTCATCTGATTATCCGTGAAGTCTGTATCTGATAGATTGATTGTGGTGGGAATGTTTTTTTAGATCAGAATTAGGTTAATTTGCCCTATTGTTAAGTTTGTTTGAATTTAATTTGTTTTCCTTTAAGTGAAAGCGTTTGTTATCCAGGGTTTTCTGTTTCATGTCCAAAACAGCAACAAGCTTTTCCGTTATACAGTTTTGGATAGATATCCATTATAGAGGAGATAATAGTTGAGAAAATTCCAAGTGTGCACGTATAATTGCAAGTTTAGAAATGATTTCTTCCTGTAGAGTAACTTAATTTCACTTTTCAGCCAGATCTCATTTATTTTGTTCTGAGTATCAGCTTCGGTTGGATTATATATGTTATTTCTTTCTATAGATATTAAAAATGTAGGTACTAACTTAGATTTTAAGCCTTCTTTCAAGAACCAAACATCTTAAAGACGTAGCTTTCTTACTAGATACCTTGAACATGTCAATGCTGCAAAAGTCAATAAACATTCTGCTATGAGTGTTCACATGAGAGAATCAGGCCACCAGTTTACCACTACAGAGAAAGACTTAAAAAATCATCAAAAAAATAAATAGAAGAGGGAACATAACTGACAAAAATAGAAAATAAAATTTAAAAACTCCTTTACATGAACAATTGCCTAACCGGGCAAGTAGGTCATGCGGTTAGAGGCGCGCGGCTGGGAGCCTGCATCCAGGAGATAGTGGGTTCGATTCCCACTGACGGCGGCCCTGAAGACGGTTTTCCCATGGTTTCCCATTTTCATATCTACGTTAATTAAGGCTACGGCCGCTTCCTTCCAACTCCTAGGCCTTTCCTGTCCCATCGTCACCATAAGACCTATCTGGGTTGGTGCGACGTAAAGCAAGTAGCAAAAAAAAAGAATTGCCTAAAATTTTACAAACACTTAACCTAGAGAAAAGTGATTTTGCTAAAGCTTTTATCCCCAAAACAACCAGTATTCAAGTAACATTAATGAACACAACCCTCTCTGTACCTCCTCTACACTCTCCCCTCCCAAAGCCACACCTACTAACATTACTCCGACCACCCCTACTCCCTCCCACCCAGCCCCTCAGTCGTACAACACAAGGAGGAGACGCAGAAGAACAGGCAGTTACTACACAACTTTAGTAGACAACACTAGACAGACAAGCAGTAATAAGAGGGGTAAGTGACGTTTCCTTAGTGCACACTCAACTAGTAACACAACATTCGACACTCACACAAATCTTTTTTCTTGTTACAGACATGCCAACAAGTGATAGTCTATTTAAAAACTTGTAGCTACATTGTTCGTCGAATCACGTCCCTTTTAACTATGCTCCATTTTAATTCATTGCTTCAAAGCTTTGGTCATTGATGTCAACAAATACATACTCAATCAACAACATTACCGTTGTCAAATGACTACAAAAGTTCAAACTTCTTACAGACTAAAGTTCAACCTGTCACATGTTACAATCAACAAGATGACCAAATCTTAGAATTTCGTTGACTCATCCTCAAAGGATAACAAACTTTTAGCCCGATCTCACGATTTAAACTTTAAATGTGTATGACCTTATCATAAGTTCTTAAGTTTGAATCACAAATCATTCTTCAAGACTTTAGACATAAATGTTTGTAAATATTTGAGAGCAAACTTATTCTACCATAATTATAAATGAATGTATAATTATCGTCTTTTCCAATATTAAGTTCTAGTTAATAAGGCACGCTACCAATGATTCTGCCTTCTGTGATATTAGTAAAGTAAGTTTAAGATTGTGAAATGTACAAATAGAGTCATTAGTTGTAAACATAAACCAGCCTTTGAGAGTTTAGATTGGCTGATGATGTGAGACATGTCCCACTTATATATTTATATTAGTGGTGAAACACTAAATGTAATAACCTTTTAATGTATTGAATAGGTGGTTTAAAATAAAACATTATTTATTGTATTGAACCGACTTTCAGTATGGATTAAAACTTGAGGTTAGTTACTTGTAATCTTCAGGGCTGATGACAGTGGGCTTCAAATCCACTATCTCCCAGATGCAAGCTCACATCTGCGCGCCCCTAACCACACGGCCAACTTGCCCTTTCATTTCGAGTGTAACAGCCTGCCTAAATATTAGCAGGAAAGAGCTGGGGAGTTACATAAGTTTCTTCTTTAGCATGCCATTCCTCTGGTTCATACATTTTCCGATACTACTGATCCCTAACACACTGGTTCATCATAGCATTCAAGCTATTCAATTTCTACTCTGAGGCACTGATTGGAATGAGCAGTGTGCATACTTAACAGAATAATGGCAGAGGAGTGTTCACGGCTGTCTGCAGCCTAGTCATTCCAGCTCTGAAACTTTACACTGTTAGATCGGCACTGTGGTACTGTTTTTTAAAAGTGAGAAAATGTGTGGCTTTTCATTTGATCGAGTATTTTATGTGATAACATTGCTTTTAATCGTTACTTTCGTACTGATGTTTTTGTAATGACCTATGTTGACTTCAGATAGGAAAACCACAAATTCAGTCTTTTTGAGAATCACGTAGCGAAGTACGGGTACATCAGCTAGTAGTTCAGTATTTGTGAGATAAAAACATGACAGGTTTTGCTATGTGTCAAGGTGACCGTGTGTATAGCAAGGTCGTTATAAGTATACTTATACTGTAATTACTGTCTGTGTAGCAGGAAATCCTGTCAGTTCTTTTCATAAACAAGGTTTTTCTGGTTGTAAAACTTGTTATGGTTTTGTCATATCTATCGTTATTGTGTACTGATGGCTGCTTGTAGAGGGAAGACTATAAAATGTCATCTGCATGAGAGAACTTTCTCAAGGCATCTTGTCCAGATTGAACACGACCAATTTTTAAGATAGACCACGAGATGAGTCTGATAGTGTGTCTAATATATTTACTTTCCTGCAGGAAAATTTTGAACCTGAGTCAGCAGTGGCACGTGTAAAGGTAGAAACCAAACCAGAGTTGACAGAGCCAGGACCTTCACAGGTAAACACATTTGAATTAATTGATCAAACTGATAAGCTGCTGCATGATAATGGAAATTGTGAGAAAACTGCTGAACAGATATAAGAAAGTGACCCCCCATTTTAAGACATCAATTTGAAGATCCTTGTAAAAATATTAATTTGCCCATTTTCTTACCCAGTTTTTATAATTTTTCGAGCACTTCCCTTAAGTCCAGCATGGTGTGTGGTATAGTTGTAAGGCTCTCCACTATGTGATGTGTGCCACCTGGTTTTGTTGTTACTAGGAGTGTATCAGTAGAGTTGCCAGCTTCAAACACGGTGTGTTAGCATGATGTTATGACGTTAGCTCAAAGTTATTATAAGCTGTTGCTGGAAGTGGTGTTATAATGAACTGATGGCTGTCACATCCCTGTATAAAAGTCAGTGCACTGGTAGTTCTTTTTGGGTATGGCCAATCTCATCTGAGAGAACTGAGCACAGGCAGTGTGAGCAACAAAAACTGCAGCATTTTTCCCCAGGTACCATAAAACTTTGATTTACTTAAGCAATATTTGCTACACAATCCACTAGTATTTCCTTACCTCTTGCTTATTATTCAGTTTAAAGTATTCAACATCGGTTGTGTTATCCAGCTGGTGACAATGATTTTTGACATGTCAAATCTGTATGGTCTGACACCATGGTTAGCTGGTTTGAGTCGTGTTTGTTAATAATGTCAATCACTATTATAATGTTATCTGTCACAGCAAGAGAAGAGGTGGTGTATAATTTCTAATTCCTAATCTGCATCCATCGCATGGAGATCTTCTTTATTTATTTATTTACTTATTTGCTTTTTTTGTTTGCGAAGTTAGTACTCTTGGTCCTCTCTTACATTTAACCACAGCATTAATTTAAAATATCCTGGTAACCAATTACAGTTTATGAGATAAGCCTTGAGCTGATTCTGTAGTGCTATTTGACAGAAGTAGACTGTATATTGGCTCTCCCTACCTGGTGTCTTACATAATTTTTACTCATTGACTCCTCTGATGAGGTTGACGTTAGAAACGGCATCTGGACATAAAAACTCACTGTGAAGATTTCTCTCTCTTCGTTCCTAACTGTCTAAAGAAACAGGACAAGTGTTAGACACATATCCTCGGGTATCATCCTTTATCTTTCCTTAGTAAGGTTCAGTTGGTGAATTCAGCTGACCATTGTTCTATCGATGAAATGCTTAATTTCAGTTAACTACATTTAGGCCTTTCAAATTTATTAGAGCCCTTCTGTGAAAGCATTGTGTGTTGAATGAAAAAGTAAACGTCTGTATGCATTTCTGTGGTTGTCTTATGGTAGTTTTAAAGTACGGTACCTGAACAGAGTCTTTTCAAATTCCATATTCTTTATAGTTAAACAACGTCCGACTCGTTGGCTGAATGGTCAGCGTACTGGCCTTCGGTTCAGGGGGTCCCGGGTTCGATTCCCGGCCGGGACGGGGATTTTAACCTTCATTGGTTCATTCCAATGGCCCGGGGGCTGGGTGTTTGTTCTGTCCCCAACATTCCTGCAACTCACACACCACCCATAACACTATCCTCCACCACAATAACACGCAGTTACCTATACATGGCAGGTGCCGCCCACCCTCATCGGAGGGTCTGCCTTACAAGGGCTGCACTCGGCTAGTAATAGCCACACGAAATTAATAATAGTTAAACAACAATCAAAGAAATGACTGTTTGTTGACTGAATTTATATATGTTAGGCATGTCATCGTATGGAGAGTTTTGTTTGGATGAGAACCAGTGTAACAGAAACCTCTCTGGGAACTGAGCAGTGGGAAGGAGCAAACAAGTAATATGTCAGGTCATATCTATAATCATAGGAACGCGTAAATAACGTGACAAGGCAGTGTAGGAAAACAGAAGAACAGAAAGGGAAGACAAGGTGTGGAGTTTGTCATTGTCGTTTCAAGTCCCCCTTTTCTCTTGCCCTCTCTTCCTGTCATTATGTTTAACTTTCTTTATTTCTTTATTTTCCTCCAGATCTACAGTATTTGCTACCTTTGATCTATTAATGAAGAAAAATGACAACGCCCAACCTAGACAAGCTCTTTCAACTTAAATTCTACCTAAATACCAAACTATATGCTTACACAATCAAATAGCACTAACTGAACAAACAAACAAACCAAAATAATTTACCATAAAATAATCGGCTCATCTCCACTTACTGCACAGATACCAAACAAATCAACAAAACACAATAGTTACACTAACAAAATTTAAATTAAATGAAGTTAAATTAGATAAAATAGGCAATCAAACAAACAAAATAGAGGAAATAATTAATCTTCACCACGGCAGAATGGCCCCTGGCCAGCTCCTATTTGAGATCTGCCCGCCATGGTATTACATCACTATAAAACAAAATTTAAGCAACGGCAAGAAGAAAACATTAAGATGTCATAATATAATGTGAAATAAAATAAAGCGGCAATCATCGGCAAACGGCATATGAAGGTTAAAGACTTTCCTATCTCTCCTGACTGGACACGCAAACCTTTGCACATTCTACTCCTCATACCATTCTCCCCGTTGACCTACAAAGGCTTGCTGATCCAGACTGAACATTTGTGTGCCTCATTCTGCTCACTACTCGGACTACTGCCCTGATACCACTTCACCTATCTCTTATCTTTCAAATAGATTTGTTTTAAAATGATATTTGTTCGTGGTGTTGACCTCTGCAGATCCTTTGCCACACTTACCGTATTTACTCGCCTATTAGACCTCTTTTTCTCCCACTTTTACAGCCAAAAATATTAAAAGGGGTCCAATATGCGATAACCACATAATTTTGTGCAACGAACACATGACTTCTAGATTATAAAGAGCTATAAATTGTACGTGTAAACACTCTATACTATTATTTAACAAAGTTAGATTGTATGTAATTTATACTGGCTATTTTCGTCGGAAGGCAGATCTCTAAATGTAAAAAGGAAAAAAATGGTGAACACGACATTTAGGCCTATGGTACATATAAAAGTCAGTTTTAGTTACTCATATCACGTCATTCGTTACATCTCATTAATTCCTCTGGTGAGGTTGACGTCAGGATGGGCATACGGCCGTAAAAACTCGCTAAGAAGATTCGTCTCACTTCATACTCAATCCCGTAAAAGAAAGGGATAAGGGTATTGTGTTATCATATATTTCAATATAGATACAAAAGAACTTAATGGCCAGTCATTTGTCTCTGTCAGTTCAGCAGTAGGCCTACGACACAGTAAACCTGATCACTGCTTTCATTTGAATTATTGCCTTGCAAGTAATAAACCTCATTGTAGACCGTATTGGATATCAGATTATGAACTTTAAAATAAGAAAAATAGTTAACACCACCTTTCCATACTTAACTTTCCTCATATTTAGGAAATAAACATTACAACAGGCGTTGTGAGATGGGACATGTTTCGCTTAACTGTCGTAAGCATCATCAGCCAAAAATAAATCTTAACCTAAAGTTAGGTCAGGGCCCCTAACCTTGTGTCATTTAAAATATATGGTACCCTAAGAAACAACATTTACATTTAGGAAATCAAATAGGCTAAAAACTAGTGTGAAAAAATTATAAAATATTACAACATGGCTAAGAGAAAAACACACAATCGTGTTGAAACAGAGGATAAAAACAGAAAGTACAATACAGAACTGGTAGTGTAATAATTAAAATCATTAGGGTATCATTGCTACCAGTCAATCAGAATGATAAAACATAAATCAAGAGTGAAAATATATGTGTTCATCATGGCTAAATTAGAAAAAAACACATAATCGTGTTTCCAGAGGTTAAAAACGTAAGGTACAACACAGAGCTGGCAGTGTAATAATCAAACTCATAGCTGCCAGTCAGTTAATAAGAATGTTCATCATGACAAAAAAATGATTATATTCTTTTGAATGAAGAAATAATTAAATCACACTCTTGTATAGAATACGTGAGACGGGCAAGAGAAATCACATATTGTAGCAGACACGGAGTAGTAACACTTCAAACAGGAATTGATCATGCCTGAAGCCGCTTCATTTTTACTGGGAGTCCAAGATCGAAACGGTACAAAATAAGATGCCAAGTGCGTGAACTGAAATCTGAAAAATGGAAAAAGGAAAAAGATGTACTTGGGCCTTGAAATTAGGGTGTTCAAAATGGGAGTCTAAGATCGCTTACCTGTTATGTTGGATCAGCGTTGACCGGAGATATTAGCCGTTCAAGGGGGCCTGTTAAATGTATGCCCGTTGCTGCGTGTGTTGTATCTGTGAGCTTGCTTAGGCGGAGAGTAAGTTGGGGCGGGAGGGATAGGCGCAACAATGAGAGTGCTGGAAGCTGGCGGCGGAGTTGCATTATGGGGAGGGGGTAAGGTGGAATCTGTTATGATGACCGGAGGGGTATTTAAAGGTTTATAATTGAAGATTTTTATGAAATTGTAATGATTGATATTTAAAATTTTTTTTTTTTGCTACTTGCTTTACGTCGCACCGGCACAGATAGGTCTTATGGCGACGATGGAACAGGGGAGGACTAGGAGTGGGAAGGAAGCGGCCATGGCCTTAATTAAGGTACAGCCCCAGCATTTGGCTGGTGTGAAAATGGGACACCACGGAAAACCATTTTCAGGGCTGCCGACAGTGGGGTTCGAACCTACTATCTCCTGAATACTGGATACTGGCTGCACTTAAGCGACTGCAGCTATCGAGCTCGGTATATATTAAAATTAGTGAGTAACTTGGGGACTAGTTCAATTAATGGGCTGTTGTTCTCTGGGATATCATAAAGTTTATTCATGAAATAAAGTCAGATTTCAACATCACCTCAGCACAGCAGTTATAATGAGTACTTGTGCTTGGGGGTAGAATTGGCCCTGATACATTGCGGGTCAAAATGTCTGCTTATGATGCCACCATCTTCCGAGCCGGTCTTCAATATCTGGAAGGTCTCGAATATCTCGGAGGTCTGGATGGTCTAGGAGCAACCGTAGTCTTGGTTGTACCATGGCACTGGGCATGAAATAGATCCTAAGTAACTGGTCTGCACAAATGAAATAATAGTTAATAGTGGTCTGCAGTCAGTCGACTTCACAGTGGGATTCACTAATGAACACAGTTATTGCTGAGGGCTTGAATTGAACTCAAAATTACATCTGTGACGTATCAGCCACAGAAAATAAATGTCACTTTATCAAAGTTAAATATGAGAACTTCAGCTGAATAGTCACGTAGAAAATAAAATATTCCACTTCCAAATTTTACACAGTTCAAGTTCGAATTAATTCTAGAAATAAATGAAACCAAAGAATTTCTTTTGGGATGAATTTAGTCCCGTTCACAATTAAATAAAGAAAACACTGTCCTTTTAGGAACCGTCCTGGGTTCAACACAAGAAATGTTAAGTGTACCAGTTTATTTAACCACAGTTCTAAGGCTATGTTCTATCGTGAATATGGTCACTGGAAAATAAATCTTAAGTTCAATAGCACTGTTAAATTCAACTACTTGTGTCAGTAGCTTGTAACATAAACGCGTAGTTTGTCGAAATGTTCTAACACCTTGGTAGAGTAACACTGTCACAAAGTTCAATGCCTGTACAGTTTGAAATACTGAATTCCGTCTCGCGATTAGCACAGGTTTATCACTTGTCAGGATTAAATACAAAATTATGTACAGTTTTGAAGTGTCACGAACGACAATGTTTTCTCACTTTTAGCATTCAATGTTAAATCACTTTGTGAAGTTTAAACACTGTCATTCAAATCCGATCATCTCCTGTAATTTAAACATCAAATTACATTGAAGTACTGGATAGCTTAGTATCTTACTAGTGTAACCTTTCCAAGGCATCTGTACATAAACCAGTTACCATTGTTCATAAATATGACGTTAGAATGGAACACCATCGGTGAGCTTCGAACTCAGCCCGGTTTGTCGAAGCCTCGCCCTCCCCTACTGGAATAGTTCGCTAGCCGAGTCGGTATCTCATTTTCGGGTCTGTGGACTGTCCGATGGGGCGGTAAGTCCTTTAGTAATAGTCTCTATAGTAGGGGGAAAAGTTAATTATGAGAGGAATACCATTTCATTACTAATGAGAAGAAAGACAATATCTTGTATAATAAATTTTTACTTATACTAGTGAAACACATTATTTACATGGATATGCCATACAAACACCTTACATATATTAACTTGGGTGATCTTAACGTTTAAATGTTCGGTAGTCTTTTCTACACTTCATTATACGTTTAAATATTCAAAATTAAGAAGGCGCTCCCTCTCGAACTATTACACTACCGGTACCTCAGACTTAGAGAGGCGTTTTCTCTCTAATTATTCCACTTTACACTTACACTAATCACTTTACACACACATCTATTCAACATAGGCATACCCAGCTGTAATTCTGTTTGTTTGTCGAAAATTAATATATTCAACTTGCATCAAATTATGATATAAGTTTGCTAGTATCGTATGAACTGAAATAGGCAATTTACACTCCCAATCCCTTGAAAGTCGCGTTACAACAGTACTTTAAGTTATACGTTGCCAAATATGCAGTATGACAAACACGCCCATTTCATTAGGATTTTTATCAACACATATATCAGGACATTATTTACACAACGATGTTACCTATGGACAAGCATTTAGCGACTTCAATACCAGACATCATAAACAAAGTATTATAGCAATACCTGCAACCAGTGGACAAGAATATATACATTTCACATACACACGATGGGCCGCAGGTGGTCTTATTTCACCTGCCGCTTGTGACAGGAGGCCTTACTGTCTCCTGCGATGAACTCAGGACCTTCTGAGACGGGGTATATCTGACCTGGAATTCCCTATACGCTGTGGATAATTAAAGAAATAAATTGGAGGGGTCCTTCATTTATGCTCATTTGGAATCTCTGCGACGTTGGCTCTTTTTAAATTAACACGCGTAATCTTTGTACCGAAAAGGAAAGAAACTCACTACTTGTCTCTGTTCTATTTCACTGAAGAAAAACGCCCTCACTCCCCCGTTTAAAGGGGCTCATAAAACTCCAGCTGGAAGCTATCCGTGACACCGTTCCAACGAGCGGTCTACTAGCCTTCTCGGGCAATGGCTCCACGGCAAATAATCTATTCACTTCTTTCAATACTAGCCACAAATGGCATCACATAAATCACAGCCCTATATCAGGCCTAATCAACATGTTCACATCACGAGATCCACTTCGTGTACATTACTAAAGAGTTCCGAGGGAACTTAACATTCTCATTTCACACTATATATTATGGCTACCGCCTGTTCACCCATTTCATTTCTCCTCTCGGTACATTGACTACGATGCAGATTTATTGATGATCTCCTGCCATCACGGTTCAAGTTAACTTGTGTGTTCGCGAACTAATTAGCGATGTGAGATATATACCCCAATCTCATGCTCCATTCGTTGTTCCAGCAGTTTTAATTTCTAGTAAGGAGGATTTCCTAAGAGCTTGTGAAGTACAAAAAAAAATCAGTTACTGAGATATCTTTGAGGACTCCTATTGGCTGTAGAAAGATGATAACTGGAGTCGTTTACGTAGAATTATTTAAGCCCCTTTACTTGACAGTACTTCACACATAATTAATCTGAGGTCCTTAAACTTACGTCATACATTATCAAACCCTTGTAAAAAAAAATGGAAGTGAAATATGGTCGTTCCCAAACCATGAAGAAAGTATTCTATAAAAACCCAAATAAAAATGAAATTATAATTATTATCCCTCTGAAATGGCGTGCTTGCAGTCTACGTTACATCTAAGTGAAAAATTTACATATTTACAATGGGACACGACCTTCAAAGATATAAATAATTGGAAATGTACTCAGCCTTCTGGATACCACGTTCACAGCTTTACAGGGAGGCACTCCATGGATTTTAGACTGCTTGCATCACGTCATCGGTGATGTGAAGACCCATGATGACTTCCTGGCAGGTCACGAACATGACGGCTTGATCTGGTATGACGTTCTCGACGTTCTCTGCTATACCAGGCGAAGACAACTAGGCGTCGGGTTCTCTCTAATATGCAGGCAAAATTCTGGCATTCAGATGGGCGTCGGCGTTCACTCCGGCGTTCACGTAGACATGTAAATGAGGGGAAATTATCTCAAGTGAATACTTTAGTTTATCACACACCACAATTTGAACATATGGTTGGATTTGCTCAATAGCACGAGCATTCCAACCTAATGTCGGTAATGTCCCAGAAGCCCGACATTAATCCCTTCTCATTTATCTATTCTTCTTGTAGGCAGCGATTATAGGCCCTGAAATTTCACTAGTTTCCCTAGAAACGACAGTGGTTAGGCCACTAATGTATTAGCATTCTCGTATTCATGATACTAGTTCAGGCCTGTTCTAATGCACTTAGCCGTAAGTCGAGCTCTCACTGTACTGCGGGTTATTTTAACGTGGCGCTGTCCTCAATTAGGTCTAACTGAGCTGTTCACTGACTTTATTGGTAATTCATATTGATATCAAGCACGTACGCTCCACCCACTTCGCTAAGTACGTCACTATATATGTTAACTGAGCCGTATTAACTTAGACACATAGGAGGCTTGATGTATGACCCTTTTTACACACGGGTATCAGTTATTACGGTTTCGTACCGTTCCTATTTATTAATTTGCGGCACACTGTACACGCTAACATCTCACTCAGAGGGTGATTATTTCCACATACTCACAGAATTTAATGAATCACTGTATTACACTACTCAAATTACAAGATTATTTCTTCACAAACGACTCACTCACAAGCCACGACGGAATACTACCGTACTGGCATTACAATAAGAACGCACTGGTTGGTGTCTCCTTCTCAGCTCATGAATATATAGGCGCGCTACGCTAGAGACCCGAATGCTGAGGGTGGGGGAAAAAATGCAATCTTTTCTCACACATTGTCCGTTAATACGCAACGTACAGTAACGAACAGGATATCAAAATGTAGCTCTTGTATTCCCATCTCCACTGAGTGACTGTTATTAAAATAACTTCGTAGGTTCTGAAGCAATCTTAAAAGCGTCCTTTAGCTTTTGGCGGTGAATGATGACGAGCACAGGGGATTCCTTCTGTTCCCTGGCACGGCTAGAGTCCAACATCTGTTAGTCATTAAGACGCGCCCTTGTTTACAGCGCAGTTATCTCTCTGTCAGTTAAGTAGAGCACTTCTCGGTCTCATAATTATGCGTAAAATTCCCTGATTCAAATGAATGTTTGCGCTTAATTATCCAGTGGGTATTTTGCGATTTATGAAAATTAACAGAAATAAAACAGCTGAACGCGATAAGTTGGTAGTGGTGGATGAGCGAGGAAAACATGGTATAATGTTAGTTTTCACGTTGGACCTACTCTCTGGGCTCAGTTAGTGACCTAGATTCTTTGTCACGTGATAACGCGTATGGTTTCATCTCGCTCGTGGTGGGAGCGAGAGAGTTTCGAGTACAAGCGCTCTTGCACCGCCTTGCTGCTAATTACCAGCAACTAGAGCTGGGTCGCGCGACTCTGGATATTGCAACTCGAGTCCTGGAGCGGGCAGAAAAATTCTGACTTGGGCAGTTTTTATCGTAGAATGACGCGGAAAACGGCATATTTCATCTCCTGGATATCATGACATACCATAAGTGACGTTGTGAACAGTCACATCCCTCCCCTGCTTAAAATAAGAAAAATCACGGGTAGGGATTTTTCTTACCAATCACATGGTTCTCGTGTTATTAAATGTGAGTGTATCGTAGGATAGCATTTTCTTGTCTTAGAGCGTATCTGGACATAAGGATATGCAAGTATTCTTGGGTCATGATATCTCGTCTTTCCGTGCATGCTAGACAATCTTCATCTCCCGACTCGCCAGTGTTGTCATCCATCCAATGGTGATCTTCTAGTTCCATGTAGTTTACTACATCCATTTCTTCTTCAGGATCCTCTTCATCTGCGACGTCCACTCCGTCGTCGTCCTCGTCTTCTTCTGGAGGCTGTCCTTCATCTTCTAGGTCATCTGGATCGTTTGGATTCTCCTCCGGTAATTGTCCTGGCACATGGTATAGTTTCAGATTTGAGGCGTTATAGATAGCCTCAGTTGTTCCATCCATGGATTGTACCTTGTACGCGTTATTTTCTAAATTTTGAATTATTCGATAAGGCCCAATATACAGCTTTGCAAATTTGTGGTAAAATTTCCGTGGTGGATCTGAAGTTGCGGGACGTTTGACCAATACAAGTTCTCCCACACGTAGAGGTCTGTGGAATCGTTTGCGTCGCAATCGTCGTAACCGCTTCTCCGCCTGTTTCTTCAGAGATTCCAACGTATCTCTCACCCTCAACTCTACTGATGGTCTAGGATCTTCTGGGCATGGCACGACATCTTTCCATGGTCTCTCGGGATGTTCGTTGAAGTGCACGACGCTAGGAATCTGCCCTGTCGATTCGTGTACGGTTGAGTTTATGCATTCCATGATGGTTGGAACAACATCTACCCACCGCCAATGCTGTCTCGGGCAATAGATTCTGCAAAATTTTCCGATCTCCCTCATAATCCTTTCAGACGGATTCGATTCTGGATGTCGAACTCATGAGGTGTTGAATTGCCATCTGTTCCATGTCTCTACGGAATGCGGCTGATGTGAACTGCGATCCGTGATCGGTTAAGAGTTTATCGGGTTTGCCCATCTTGGGAATGATCTTATTCCTTATCTGGTTGACAACGGTACGCGTATTCGCTTTCTGTACTGGACACAGCATAACATATTTGCTGAAGACGTCCATGCACACCAAAATGAATTGGAGCCCCCTGGTCGCCTTTGGAAGCGGACCATAGAAGTCCATGGAAAACAGTTCACGGGGCTTCTCAGGAATCAACGGCTTCGGTGGTTGTTTGAGTAAGTACGCGTTGGGCTTAATACGTTGACAGATGTCACAAGTCATTAAAACTGTACGAGTCATCCTCCTCATTCGCGGCCATGTAAAGGTCTCTCTAAGCGTCGCCATGACTTTGTCTACACCAGCGTGTCCTATGGAGTGATGCGTCAGCCATATTAAGTCAACCTGGAGAGCGGGTGGAACGACCACTCTAAGACGAGTATGCGCATCATCCACATATTTGTACAAGATCCCATTAATGTAGTTATAGTTTTGCGCATGTCTCTCAGCATCTTGATATTCTGGCGTGTTTTGATGGCATATCCTTTATTCCTTATACTAGTTAAATTAATATTATTCCATATTTACACAATATACATTTCAAGTCGGATCGCAGCTTATCATTAGTGTGTCGATTCTTCCTCTTATTTACTCAACCCTACTTCTAAAGCACGAGGTCTTGGGCTGAGCATCCCTGGTACCTCATTCTGGCCATGCGACATAGCAAATTTCTCCTTCTTAGTGCGCTCCCTAATTCCCGTAGTAAAAGTGGTCTTCTTAAGTCCGTAGTTTGTCTGGAACACTGTGTTGAGACGAAAATTTCCTGTTTTCCCGTGTCTTCTAAGTACTCTCTGACGTATCCTTTCATTGACGATTTTCTTCTCTAGTTTCTTCCTGATGAACTGAATATCGTCATGTGATCGGCTTGATTCAGTAACGCATCTCTTCAAAATCCTAAATAACCGTTGATAACTCGTAAGGTTGTTCATTCCTTTGGTCCATACTAAAAATTTCTGGAGCTCTTTGATTATGCCTTCATGAAGACCAACCTTAAGTGTACTCTTCCGGATTACCGGTGATTCTCTCATCTTCTTCTTCTTCCTCCGGTATTTCACCTTATCTGTCTTCTTCTTCTTCTTCCGTCGTCTCGTCATGCCCTTCTGAATTCTCTTCATTTCTGCAGCGTTCCCTTGTCGAATATTCAGTTGCCCTGTTGCTTCATTCACTGCTTTGATATTTACATCCCTTTGAATTGTGTCGAAAGTAATTTCATGTTCTTTTTCCTCGGCGGTGACCCTCAATTCAACTTTCACTCGGTCCATCTGCTGGTCAATATATTCTTTGCACTTAGTCTCTGTGCTGTCCCGAACCTGCGTTATTTGTCCTTCCATTTCTGCTATTCGGCTTTCCTGAGCTGTCATTCTTATTTCTATTTCGGCTGTACGCTCATCCAGACGGCGACTGGTTTGCTCTAGCTTCAACGTGAGGGAATCTATGCGTGTCGTCACGTCATCAATGCGGGAGTTAACATGTTCTTTAAGCTCCGCAACTTGGGCTTTACACGACGCCTCGTATCCGTCTAACCGTGCAGTGAGCTGACCTACTCGACTATTGTGCTGGTCTAAACGTTCTTCAATTTGTGTGGTTGCCTGTCCTAGTTTATTTAATAGTTCTGCCTTCCTATCACTATCAGCCTTTAACTGCTCCTTTAAGAGTCCTGCCTGTCTTTCACTATCGGCCTTTAGCTGCTCCTTTAAAAGTCCTGCCTGTCTTTCACTATCGGTCTTTAGCTGCTCCTTTAAAAGTCCTGCCTGTCTTTCACTATCGGCCTTTAGCTGCTCCTTTAAAAGTCCTGCCTGTCTTTCACTATTGTCCGCATTAGCCTGTTCCAATTTCGCAAGACGCTCTTCAAACTTCGCACTCTGTTCCCTGAAGAGCTCTGCCTGCTTCTCACTTTGTTCGGCCAGTAAGGCGGCCATCAACTGTTTAATACCTTCCACATCCATAATACTTAACTTCTTGAGAAATGTGTGCCCCCCTGAATTAAGCTGCTCGTGGTATTTCAGTTCATACGATTCAGTTTCCTAAACTTAGGAAGGTGTGCAATTTTCGAAAATGACCAAGTCGTTTTACGCCAAAATTAGCTTCAAAACAGCTGCGTCACACCTCCTAACAATTACTTGTGTTTCCCTAGTATTTTCCTACGTAATTCATAAACATTATCCCGACATATTGTTTTTTTTTAATAATTAAATTCATGTAGCCCTTTATAAGATAAATATTACCTAAATCCGCGACCTAAATGGGCTCGGTACTTTACGTGTGCCAGAAATGTGATGCACTTAATAAACATTGGATGTTTTCAGCCTCGAGATTTGGAAGATGCTTTAGCAGACAATTCCACGTCTCGAACTGACAACATTGCACTGTTCATTTGAGAGAAAAAAAAATTAAGAGTGATGAGGCTTCCACTCTTGTCCGCGATATCTACCCTGTTTACATTGGATGAATCCCCTAAACTACCAAGGCCTGCTACAAACGCATCGCCTTCGGCATGAACCTGTGACCAGAAGAATTTGAAGAACTCAGTCCAGTCATTTTATCCTCAACAATGGGAAGGTCATTTTATTGCTCCCCTGAAGTTAAACAACTCCATAACTTTTTTTTTTCAGGTCCGCCATATTTCTGAGTGACCATCGTGTATATTTCCACTTAACCTGGTACACGATCTCTTCATTCTTCTCCCTACATCCGTCGGATTTAATTTATTCCAGTCACTCATTCAAATATCGTTGCGCGTGACGTAACTGTCTATGGTAGCGGCTTACGCACTCCATCCGACACATTATCCATATTAACTATCACGTTCACACGCTCTGATTCTATTTTGTATTCCTCTCTTCTAGCAAATTTAATATACGGGTAAAATTTGGTATTTCCATTCGTTCAGTTCTAACCGAATCAATTTGATAATCCTACTACCTTAGGTACTCCTTTTATAGTAGTGGTATTCGAACTTGTGCCTTAATATTGGCTATATCAATATTTATGGTGCCGTAGGGCTTTACAAACTTGCCCCAACAACGGGACGCTAAATTATGCGTCGCGAGAACAATATGTAACTCGCCCCAAACAACAATAAGGCCACACGTTACGGGACGCCAATTATGTAACCTTTCCAAGGCATCTGTACATAAACCAGTTACCATTGTTCATAAATATGACGTTAGAATGGAACACCATCGGTGAGCTTCGAACTCAGCCCGGTTTGTCGAAGCCTCGCCCTCCCCTACTGGAATAGTTCGCTAGCCGAGTCGGTATCGCATTTTCGGGTCTGTGGACTGTCCGATGGGGCGGTAAGTCCTTTAGTAATAGTCTCTATAGTAGGGGGAAAAGTTAATTATGAGAGGAATACCATTTCATTACTAATGAGAAGAAAGACAATATCTTGTATAATAAATTTTTACTTATACTAGTGAAACACATTATTTACATGGATATGCCATACAAACACCTTACATATATTAACTTGGGTGATCTTAACGTTTAAATGTTCGGTAGTCCTTTCTACACTTCATTATACGTTTAAATATTCAAAATTAAGAAGGCGCTCCCTCTCGAACTATTACACTACCGGTACCTCAGACTTAGAGAGGCGTTTTCTCTCTAATTATTCCACTTTACACTTACACTAATCACTTTACACACACATCTATTCAACATAGGCATACCCAGCTGTAATTCTGTTTGTTTGTCGAAAATTAATATATTCAACTTGCATCAAATTATGATATAAGTTTGCTAGTATCGTATGAACTGAAATAGGCAATTTACACTCCCAATCCCTTGAAAGTCGCGTTACAACAGTACTTTAAGTTATACGTTGCCAAATATGCAGTATGACAAACACGCCCATTTCATTAGGATTTTTATCAACACATATATCAGGACATTATTTACACAACGATGTTACCTATGGACAAGCATTTAGCGACTTCAATACCAGACATCATAAACAAAGTATTATAGCAATACCTGCAACCAATGGACAAGAATATATACATTTCACATACACACGATGGGCCGCAGGTGGTCTTATTTCACCTGCCGCTTGTGACAGGAGGCCTTACTGTCTCCTGCGATGAACTCAGGACCTTCTGAGACGGGGTATATCTGACCTGGAATTCCCTATACGCTGTGGATAATTAAAGAAATAAATTGGAGGGGTCCTTCATTTATGCTCATTTGGAATCTCTGCGACGTTGGCTCTTTTTAAATTAACACGCGTAATCTTTGTACCGAAAAGGAAAGAAACTCACTACTTGTCTCTGTTCTATTTCACTGAAGAAAAACGCCCTCACTCCCCCGTTTAAAGGGGCTCATAAAACTCCAGCTGGGAGCTATCCGTGACACCCTTCCAACGAGCGGTCTACTAGCCTTCTCGGGCAATGGCTCCACGGCAAATAATCTATTCACTTCTTTCAATACTAGCCACAAATGGCATCACATAAATCACGGCCCTATATCAGGCCTAATCAACATGTTCACATCACGAGATCCACTTCGTGTACATTACTAAAGAGTTCCAAGGGAACTTAACATTCTCATTTCACACTATATATTATGGCTACCGCCTGTTCACCCATTTCATTTCTCCTCTCGGTACATTGACTACGATGCAGATTTATTGATGATCTCCTGCCATCAGGGTTCAAGTTAACTTGTGTGTTCGCGAACTAATTAGCGATGTGAGATATATACCCCAATCTCATGCTCCATTCGTTGTTCCAGCAGTTTTAATTTCTAGTAAGGAGGATTTCCTAAGAGCTTGTGAAGTACAAAAAAAAATCAGTTACTGAGATATCTTTGAGGACTCCTATTGGCTGTAGAAAGATGATAACTGGAGTCGTTTACGTAGAATTATTTAAGCCCCTTTACTTGACAGTACTTCACACATAATTAATCTGAGGTCCTTAAACTTACGTCATACATTATCAAACCCTTGTAAAAAAAAATGGTAGTGAAATATGGTCGTTCCCAAACCATGAAGAAAGTATTCTATAAAAACCCAAATAAAAATGAAATTATAATTATTATCCCTCTGAAATGGCGTGCTTGCAGTCTACGTTACATCTAAGTGAAAAATTTACATATTTACAATGGGACACGACCTTCAAAGATATAAATAATTGGAAATGTACTCAGCCTTCTGGATACCACGTTCACAGCTTTACAGGGAGGCACTCCATGGATTTTAGACTGCTTGCATCACGTCATCGGTGATGTGAAGACCCATGATGACTTCCTGGCAGGTCACGAACATGACGGCTTGATCTGGTATGACGTTCTCGACGTTCTCTGCTACACCAGGCGAAGACAACTAGGCGTCGGGTTCTCTCTAATATGCAGGCAAAATTCTGGCATTCAGATGGGCGTCGGCGTTCACTCCGGCGTTCACGTAGACATGTAAATGAGGGGAAATTATCTCAAGTGAATACTTTAGTTTATCACACACCACAATTTGAACATATGGTTGGATTTGCTCAATAGCACGAGCATTCCAACCTAATGTCGGTAATGTCCCAGAAGCCCGACATTAATCCCTTCTCATTTATCTATTCTTCTTGTAGGCAGCGATTATAGGCCCTGAAATTTCACTAGTTTCCCTAGAAACGACAGTGGTTAGGCCACTAATGTATTAGCATTCTCGTATTCATGATACTAGTTCAGGCCTGTTCTAATGCACTTAGCCGTAAGTCGAGCTCTCACTGTACTGCGGGTTATTTTAACGTGGCGCTGTCCTCAATTAGGTCTAACTGAGCTGTTCACTGACTTTATTGGTAATTCATATTGATATCAAGCACGTACGCTCCACCCACTTCGCTAAGTACGTCACTATATATGTTAACTGAGCCGTATTAACTTAGACACATAGGAGGCTTGATGTATGACCCTTTTTACACACGGGTATCAGTTATTACGGTTTCGTACCGTTCCTATTTATTAATTTGCGGCACACTGTACACGCTAACATCTCACTCAGAGGGTGATTATTTCCACATACTCACAGAATTTAATGAATCACTGTATTACACTACTCAAATTACAAGATTATTTCTTCACAAACGACTCACTCACAAGCCACGACGGAATACTACCGTACTGGCATTACAATAAGAACGCACTGGTTGGTGTCTCCTTCTCAGCTCATGAATATATAGGCGCGCTACGCTAGAGACCCGAATGCTGAGGGTGGGGGAAAAAATGCAATCTTTTCTCACACATTGTCCGTTAATACGCAACGTACAGTAACGAACAGGATATCAAAATGTAGCTCTTGTATTCCCATCTCCACTGAGTGACTGTTATTAAAATAACTTCGTAGGTTCTGAAGCAATCTTAAAAGCGTCCTTTAGCTTTTGGCGGTGAATGATGACGAGCACAGGGGATTCCTTCTGTTCCCTGGCACGGCTAGAGTCCAACATCTGTTAGTCATTAAGACGCGCCCTTGTTTACAGCGCAGTTATCTCTCTGTCAGTTAAGTAGAGCACTTCTCGGTCTCATAATTATGCGTAAAATTCCCTGATTCAAATGAATGTTTGCGCTTAATTATCCAGTGGGTATTTTGCGATTTATGAAAATTAACAGAAATAAAACAACTGAACGCGATAAGTTGGTAGTGGTGGATGAGCGAGGAAAACATGGTATAATGTTAGTTTTCACGTTGGACCTACTCTCTGGGCTCAGTTAGTGACCTAGATTCTTTGTCACGTGATAACGCGTATGGTTTCATCTCGCTCGTGGTGGGAGCGAGAGAGTTTCGAGTACAAGCGCTCTTGCACCGCCTTGCTGCTAATTACCAGCAACTAGAGCTGGGTCGCGCGACTCTGGATATTGCAACTCGAGTCCTGGAGCGGGCAGAAAAATTCTGACTTGGGCAGTTTTTATCGTAGAATGACGTGGAAAACGGCATATTTCATCTCCTGGATATCATGACATACCATAAGTGACGTTGTGAACGGTCACATCAGTTCGAATCACACTGTTCCTGTAAATAGTTAAACAGCTTAACTGTTCACGTCTCAACTCGTACACAACTTCCATTACCACATGCAAGCGATGCTGTAATACTTCTAAGTTTTGTAGATGCGTTGTAGAATCAGAGTTCAATAGTACACGAACTTAAACTTCCATCGGAGATTCGAACTGGCGACTAACATCACGGCAACAGCATGACCAACAGCCGACCGACCGGCCTCGACTGTGGCACAAGGTAGACTGGCTTGACAAGCGAAATGCCTGCCGATTTATTCACTATCCCCTGGGAACTGTATTTGCTAATATCTGACGCAAATTTTAACGGATCTCCATCAAACTTGGAGATTATGACTATAAAAATTTAGGCTACACAGTGATGTGGTTTATTTCTTCATATCATTAATCCATCTGGAAGAAATTAACGATGAAAAAGAATTGAACATTCTGTCTGACGTAATACAACCTTGGCCATGTTACTATAGTAATTTAATATAACAGATTCCACCTTTTCAATACACAATTGTTGCACTATAGGTTATATTACAACATATTAGTTAAAATGGTACCAGTTTCGACACGTATACAGTGTCATCATCAGCCATAGGTAAAACTAAGCAAGTAAATAGATTTGCATATTGCAACAAAATATACAGGTTAAATAAAATTCATAAAATTGTCACGTTTAAAATAGTTCATATAAAATGTCCACAGATATCTACACGTTTACGGCGTATTAGTCTTATACATTATCTAGAGTGTTTACTGTGGAATTTATACTTTGATATGATAAAAACCCTTGCGAACATGTTAAAATCTTGTTCATGATAATGCATTGAGAAATAGTCCAGTCACTGCTGGTTGTATGGTCTTCTTAATTTGAAGTTATGCTTTTGGTGTTAAAATGTACATGTGGGTCCTATTATATTGTGTAGGACTATAGTTCCTCGGTTCAATCGGGACTTAAAACCTTGTTGCAGCGTGCCGGAAAGCTTATAGTGTGGAGAGGATACAGTATCAAAAAGAAGATTTTAACGTGTTCGCAAGGGTTTTTATCATATCAAAGTATAAATTCCACAGTAAAAACTCCAGATAATGTATAAGACTAATACGCCAACAACGTGTAGATATCTGTGGACATTTTATATGAACTATTTTAAACGTGACAATTTTATGAATTTTATTTAACCTGTATATTTTGTTGCTATATGCAAACCTATTTTCTTGCTCAGTTTTACCTATGGCTGACGATGACACTGTTTACGTGTCAAAACCGGTACCATTTTAACTAATATGTTGTAATATAACCTATAGTGCAACAATTGTGTATTGAAAAGGTGGAATCTGTTATATTAAATTACTATTGTGATTCTCGGTTCAATACGGAACGGCCATGAAATTCATAACTTTAGACTTGGCCATGTTACTCAGTCGTCTCACTTCCCCTCCGCTCACAGCTGACATGTTCGCAGGGGAAGGGTGTTCGGCGGGTAGCATAACTCCGCATACATCGGGGACTTTGCTTGTGAACCGTGTTACGGGTATAATATTGAGCCCAATTGGCTCATAACATTGTCTTAAAATATTATAAATTACAGAAAAGTATAAGGGAATGGACTACAGTTTCATTAGAGTTCGGATGTGTGGCGCAATTTCGCTTGTCCAAGCTTGGAGCTAAGTTCCACGTGTCAGGGTCATTTGATGTTGCAATAGGAAGTAATGGAATATTCCGTGAGGTGTGTGATCAAGGTACTCAGTTTTAAGTTGGCAGCATTTTCGAGTAGCGAATAGCAGCATAGTAAGTTTGAAGTGATGGGGGAAAATTAAAGATGGATGCCGTACG